>NC_142350.1:24537500-24840000 GCF_059441175.1 Urocampus carinirostris | reverse complement strand
TATACAGTGGAACTTCGGTTTTCGAACGCCTCTCAGTTCGAACAAATCGGTTCTCGACCAAAAATGTCGAGAAATTCTTGCTTCGCTTTTCGTTCAAAAAATGGGAGTTCGAACGTCGGTACGCTAGGGGCGATGCTGAGCAGCGTACGAGTGTAGATTGCCCCGATCCCTCGTGAAGAACTGTTGTCACGTGAGCGCGCACTTCTTTTTGCTTTCGTATTTAATATCGCTGAACGGAGTGTTTTAACCCCTAATTATGCCTCGGAAGAAGTTCGGTGCAAGCAGCAAAGTTGCTACAGGTGAAAAAAGAAGAGTAGTGCGTACAACTATTGCATTTAAGAAAGAAATAATAGCAAAATATGAAGAAGGTGTGCAAGTTTCCGATCTTGCTATACATACAGCATGGCTTCTGCTGAGCACCACAAAGGTAAGAAATCCTATTCATAATTTTTTTCTTTATCCTTTAACTACTCACCACTTGTTGTGGAGACCCGGGTGCTAAATGACGTGTAAACGACCTGATTTTTTTATTTTTGCGTCATGTGCCTGTCTTTTTGCAATTTGCATGATGAGGATACGTCTACGTTAATTTAATTTGTGCACAAGCTAAGAAGTTGCAGTCTTAATCTTACCTTTTATACTCGAGCGCAGCTGGCGGCCGTTATAAAAATTACATAAATTGGCCGCATCACTGAATAAGCCGCAGGGTTGAAAGTTTGGGAAAAAAGTAGCGGCTTATAGTCCGGAATTTACGGTACGGACTTTCATGTACCACTACTTAGAGAATTTCGCCTTGTCCCAGCTACATATATTTTTTACACCCCAAATACTTCCTTCGTGCTTTATTTGAGGGTAAATAGATAGCCTTGACAAGCCCTGTCCTTGTGCCAAAGATGTACGTTTACCTTTTTTTCATATTGGGTAAGTCTTGGATTAGGATTTTAGGCAAATTTTACAGGAACAGTAAGGGGTTAAACCAGTGTCTGAAATAACGTCTGCCCGGACGCCTGGGGCGTGCATCTTTTACGTCAGGCGTACAACTTACACATTGTCTCTGCCCGGGTTGGCCGACAACTTTTTCAAGACAGAAAATCTTTCGTTTTTATTTTATTTATTTATTTATTTTTTTCAAATCAAACGTTTGCTTTATTCCGATTTCGAAATCTTCGTTTAGTTTTGAAATTTCGGAGTTTCGGTTCGTTTGGCAATTTGCATACTCGGCAGCCAATCAGAAGCTTGCATCAAATAACTTCCTGCTTTCGGACTTTCCCGAGCGTTATAAGGTCGTGCATTTGCATATCATTTTCCAAAGTGGATGCACAGAGAACACAAGAAAAATTGATTAGTGGTTAGGAATCAAGTCAAAACCCCAGCCTCAGAAGAAATATTCAAAAGAAGCTAACAAAATTGATGACGCTACAAAACGTAAACGTACATTAAAGCATCGTGGAAAGAGGAGTTCACGTGGCTTGTAGCAGTCGACGCAACGCAAACATTGCATGAATGAAGATGAGTAAATACAGGTACATACTGATGGCAGATGGAAAACAGCGACGTCACATACATGCAATGAATGTTATAAGTAGATTTATAATAAACTTAATTTTAAAGTGTTGTTCTGTTATCTATTCTGATTATCAATCTTTAATACTTTGCAATAATGTTTTTTTATTTTATTTTGCGATTAGTCGTCTTATTGTGTTTCAAGTTGTGAAAAATGGAGCAGGCAACTTTATGGCTGGGCAGGCAACTTTTCAGAGTTGTCTGCCCTGGTGTCTGGTAACTTTTTGTCCTGAGTTTCAGACACTGGTTAAACAAATGCTCCAGCCTGTTGAAATGGATTGTTCTTTGGTTTCAGTGTATAATGGAGTATTTCATTGTATAATAATTGTAAAAGGTTAAAAGTTTGTACTTCACAGATTTTGTGTACAGGTTCTTTTTGGAACATAACCCCTGTGATATTTAAAACATACAGGAATGGATAGAATACATTTTGGGGTTTTGGAAAATAACACATCTCCAAAATGGCTGGCACTTGAGCATGTTTTTTCCCAAAATATATACCCCCCCAATTTTATTTTTGAATTTTTTAGTGCTTGTGCCACTCAAGTTTACACGTGTTTTTCTTTGTTTGTTTTTTAAGTAGTTTTTGCTTCAATTCCTTGTGATCAACACACAGTCTTCTCAGAAATAGAAATGTATTTGTCAACTGGAGTCATGGATGAGTTGCCCTGGAAAAAATGCGTTTGGTTCAGTTTTATTCATTGTTGTAGATTTTACAGTTTCAGAGGATGTATTGTAAATCAGATTCTTTCATAAAATGTCCCAAACAAGACTGTCTTTGTGTTTCATGCCTGGCGGAAGCATGCAAACATTGCCTTTCAAGAAAAGAGCTCCTCTCTGTTTGTGGTAAGCTATTTTTGTCCCTTTATTCATTTCCTTCTTATCTCTACTGTGTAGTCATCTAAGATTTCTTTTGTAGGACTTTTTTTGGTATCCCGAGGCGAACAACTCAATGAAGGAGCGTCTGGTTTCATGGGCGCAAGTAAGTGAGGATGTGGATTCTCTCGGCAAATCCGCCGGCCTTAACATTTTGTAACGTTTGCCGTTGCAGGAAGTCTCGGCAAAGCCCGATGTCGTCATCGTAGGCGCTGCAACGGTACGTTCTGAAAATGGTAGGCGCCGCCCACATTTTGCTTCACCCTGTGTCTCCATTTTCCTCAGTGGTCCATCAAATTACGTGGTGGCAGCATTGAGACGTTACAGCAATACAAAGTTAACGTGACCGCTATAGCTGTTTACCTGGAGAGGTTGGCCCAGCATGCAGAGGTCTACTGGGTTCTTCAAGGTCAGCTTTTAATAGCTTGGAATATGGTCGCTGGCTTGTTGCTTCACCTCAGTGATAAATTTCCCATGGCTGCGCAAATAACATCTATTGATGAATTGCTACTCACTTAGCACTTAGAACACAGGTGGGGATACTGGGCCGCCAAATGAAAATGGTTTCTGCATTATGATTGGTTAGGGTTAGAGGGTTGGTAATCATTCATTTTTTTGTGGATGTTGCCTTCCAAAAAGGACCCTGGATAGTCAAATTCTGCAAATTAGAAACCTGTATTTATGAACCACTCGAACATACATTGAAACCAGAGAACAAACCCGATTTACAGGCTCAAGCATTTGTTTAATAAATAAAAGTACTGTACTTTGTTTTACAAATAACGTCTGTCCTATCAAATTACAATTTAGAAAAAAAAAATGTTGCAGCTAGGACGATTTTAGGACAAACACTTTTTTTTACCACAGATGATATTTTACAAAAATGCTTTTACCATTCTTTAGCACTGTGCTTCTGAATTCTTTTCTGTTGCACACCTACCCTACTTCCAATAATTAACTTGGTAACAACATGGTAATAACCTGAAAAGTTGTTCTTTTGGAAAAGCATATCAAACTGGTAGCACTTTGCACTAATTGATAACTAAAAAGTAGCTCTTTGCTTGAAAAAGGTTGGAGACCCCTTGCTTTAGCATGTCGGGAAGTCGAACTGTGTCAGCAGTAAAAAGCATCTTCCTCTGCCTTTCGGGCTTGGCCACAGGTGTTTTTGTCGGTCGAGAGAGTTTTGACATGATGGCCTTAAGAAAAACTCGAAATTGAAAAAGATTTGCATGTAGGTTTATCAAGCTGTTATACATAGGTATACAACTTAGACCCCAACTTCATTGACGCGCAGACAGCAAAGGGGCGGGGCGATGGTTTAGCCAATCAAAATGCACGACTAAAATCCCCGTAGTATTAAAAACTCGAAAAGTAAACTGTGATACAGCGAGGGATTACTGTACTGTTATTGCATTTTTACTTTTCAGAACCAGTCAACGAGGAAGTTTTGAGAAAGGACCGTAAGGTGATCACCAATCAACAGTTGGACCTCTACAACAAAGCGGCGACGGATGCTCTTGCTCCCGCCAAACGAGAAAACCGCTCCTTGGTCAAACTGCTTGCCGCCTCGCGCGAGGCCGCGCTGGAGACCATGGCGCAGTCGGATGACGGCCTGCATGTACCCGAGGGCACCAGAGAAACTGTAAGTGATTTCTCCCCATGAGGTTTCTCTTCAGAGCTGAGTGGTTAGTCCGTCGGCCCTCGTTGCCGAGGTTCAGGGTTCAACTCCAGCTGCTGGCCTCCCTTGCGGAGTTTGCATTTTCTCTGGGAACTCCCGTGTGATCCCACATTCCAAATTATCCCTAGGTATGAATGAGCGTGTGAATGTGTGTATGTCTCTGGCTGGCAACAAGTCCAGGGTGTCCCCGGTCCACTGCCCGATTGCTTCGTTCCAAGCCCCGCGGAAAAAAAATAAAAAAATAAATATCATAAAATAACATGCACGATAAAAACTAAATTAGAGGCACATCATGGTAAAAAACAAACAAAGAATAAAGGAAATAGTAAAAATATTCATTTATCTTTAAATGGCCTCTTTGCTTACTGGTTCTCAACAGTGTTTTTTGCCTGGTGTTTCTTGAAAAAGTGATCCATAGACGTCTGCTTTTGATGGTTTTTGAAAATCCTTAGAAAATGTTCTCGGCAAACATCATGACGAACGATAGCCAAACTTGTCAAAACTTTTTCTGGGTGATTTCTTTCCCCAAATTCTGAGACTTGGTGGAATGTTTCCAAAATGTCTTTTATTTGGGATAATGGCTGCATCCTCGTCGTCGTCTCTGAACTCCTGCACGGCTGTGTGGGTTTTCATACCTTTTTCTTGCTTTGTTTCGATGGCCAGAAAAGTTGTTTTCCTCTTCCTTTCTACTCGTCCACTTCTCTGCATGTCTTTCATGTGGTCATTGTAGGGTGATAGCTCTTTGTAGCGGTACCATACACTAGACTGTTTACAGAGCGGAAAGGGGACACCAAAAGCATGTCAGGATTCATGCATGCGCACCAAGTTGCCAGGTACAACTCTGGGAGCGGCGAATGAAAAGGCGTACTGTACTGTGTCCTTAAACGCCTTTGTAACTAGAGGCAATATTTTTCCCGTTCTGGTAATTTGTAACCTAAAACTTTTGTATGTAGGGATACTTGTAAGTAGACGTAGCACTGTGTAATCGACAGTTTTGCCCAAATTGCCACATTTCTCCCTTTTTCCAGGGCGCCATGGTGCTGATGAATGCCGTGTGCAACAAGATTGAAAAACCCATCGACGGCTCTTGCTGCCAGACAGTGCCGTCGCCCAACCTCATCCAAAAACTGGCAGCAAGCTTCTTTGCGTCCTGCGCGCTGGTCCTCCTGGGCTTCCACATCCTGGGCACCAACCGCCATCCCCGCCATGTGCCGCAGGACGTGGAGAGCCTGGAAGAAAGAAAGCCGTCGACCGCGGCCAACCCGCCGGGTCTAAAGGTGCCCTTCCAGGCACTGTGCAAAATGGGCCTCATCATGATCTACTTTTACCTCTGCGATCGGGCTGACTTGTTCATGAAGGAGCAGAAGTTCTATACACACTTGACTTTCTTCATTCCTCTTATTTACATATTTGTTTTGGGGATTTTCTACAGCGAAAGCAGCAAGGAGGTAAGTCCTACAATTGCATCAGCTTCTTTTCTTCGGTTCTAATTTGTTGGACCACCCAGACCAGATTACTGAATCGGGAGCAAACGGACGAGTGGAAAGGCTGGATGCAGCTGGTGATTCTCATCTATCACGTATCCGGAGCCAGCGCCGTGAGTTGCCTTTTCCGAGCGCGTGTCAATGTCACATTTAAGTCCTAGACTGAAGTCTAAATGCACTTGTGTCTATCAGTTCATTCCTGTGTACATGCACATACGGGTGTTGGTGGCCGCTTACCTTTTCCAGACTGGCTATGGGCACTTTTCCTTTTTTTGGCTCAAAGGAGACTTTGGACTCTATAGGGTGTGTCAGGTGAGACTACACAGGGTGGAAGTAGTGTAATACAGTGGTCTGCAACCTTTTTTCGTACCACGGACCGGTTCTCTCTGCCCGGCTCATTAATTACATTTGTTTTGACTATCACAATAATAATACGCCTAAATCCACTGCATAAATATTAGAGCACTAGGGAACATAGGAAAAGGCATGAAATGTTTTTCTCATTACCATCATACTATTTTGACTCACGGTACACAATGTACAACCTTGTTTTTAGCTGAACTCTTTCCCAAAGTTGAATGCCTTTTCCTATGTCCTCTACAACCCCTGTGGTCTAATAGTGAAGAATCAACACTGTTACTACTGCGATTCTGGTTTGATAGCCGTCACAGCCTTTGTTGAGCAAATGTGGTCAGGAATACTTGTGGATTGATCTATCATTGCTCAAACCGTACTACTCAGTGTAATGCGCAGCCAAATTTTTTAGTTCATTTTGTGGTGGAAAAATGAAAATTACGGTACAAGTTAAAAAAAAATGGGACCATTCTTTTTTTTTTTTTTTCCTGTGCAGCCTGGTACTAAACGACCCACAACCTGCCACCGGTCCGCGGCTTGGTGGTTGCTGGCCACTGGTGTGAAAACAAAAAAATTCAAGTCTAATATTACTTATTGTTTTTTTTTGTTTTGTTTTTTAATCCTTCCTCATTTCTTTAGGTGCTTTTTCGTCTGAACTTCCTAGTATTAGTGTTGTGTGTGGTGATGGATCGGCCCTACCAATTCTATTACTTTGTCCCACTGGTCACCTTTTGGTTCGTGGTCATCTATGCCATGATGGCCTTCTGGCCTCAAATCTTGCAGAAGACCGCCAACGGTAAGCGTTTAGGAACTAGGACTGAACCACTATAAAAATAAATCAGATTTTCCTTTTGGATAAAAAAAAAACCCCACCTCAAATAAAGGGACACTGTGTATTATTTGAGACATCGTTGTATTGTGTCATTCAACTGAAAACGAGTGCTAAAAAGAACAAGGAAGAATACAAACTATGGAGACCGCCAAGTGACCAAATTTTTTCCTCATTTTTGCCTGGGTTATTGCTAGGTTTTTGTTTTTTAGAGCTATCTGTAGCAGCAAGATGGCGAACAATTATATCAGCTCCTTTTAGGTGAGGCTCATTAGATGTTAGATTAATGCAAAAGTCTTAACCTAGTAGTATTTTAAAAATGTAAGTTTAGATGATTGCTATTGTATATTTGCTCATTATTTGTAAACACGTGTATTTTACAATGACGTTTCTTTACCACTATTAAGCGCTACATAGCGCACACTGTCTTTAAACTTAAACAATAATCCCAAAAATATACCTACAATAGATTTTTATTTCGCACATAATTTGATTATTATAATCAATCAATTCAAAACATTTTCTGTTCTCCTACCGCATGACATATTCATTAATATTTGTTTATAAAATTTAGATTAGGCGGCTCAGTGAACGACCAATCACGTGGGCAACTTGCAAACATTACATTGAAAAAAACCCCCAATAAAGATGAAAGGTAATGTGTGATTGCTCATTTTCTTGAGTCCCGAGCAATTGTGATGTCTTTCAGATGAATTAAACAAAATAATAAAAAAATGAGGAGGGTATAACACTGTCAGTGGCGTCCATACTAAAACTTGAGGCCTATTTGCTGCGGCCTGCAGCATAGTCTAAAACGGGTCTGCTACCTCTTTCAAGCTAAGAGCTACTTTTTAAAAAATTGCACAAAAGATGCAGATAAACAATTAACAATTGTGAAAGGTTCAACATTTTTTTCATGAAATTATAAAGTAAATTTATATATAAATATATATATATATATATATATATATATATATAGTTTCTAAACAAATGAAAAACACAACAATGATTTAGAAATAGGTTTTTAATTACGTGGTCCATTTATTTATGCGCTTTATATTTACAATATTAAATATCCACCTTTAAAAAGAAAATTAAAATAACTTCAGCTCTTTCGAAGAGGTTAAAATGTTAACTTTCTTGTGGTCTTGTGTAATGTGCAGCCAGCAGCATGTGGCATCTGGGCGTCATGGTCAAGCTCTTGTTCCTTTTAGTGGTTATCTGCGTTTTGGCGTACTCACAGGTGAGCTTATGCGAATGCCCCAATGTCAAAACCTCTTAATAAATGTAATTGTGCCATTCCATATGTTTTCTCGTTCACAGGATCTCTTCTATAGCGTTTTCTCCTGTTGGCCCTTCTCCAAGCTCTTTGAAGTGAACGGAAGCGTCTACGAGTGGGCATTCAGATGGAAGCTGGACCGATTCGTACGTCAAGTCCAAAATGTTGTTTTCTGGCCGAGGAGGGGCTCAAACTTGTTTCAATGCATAACAGGCGGTGATCTACGGCATGCTGTTCGCCTTCGTCTACTTGGTGCTGCAGAAGCGCCAGGTTCTGTCTGAGGGGAAAGGAGAGCCGCTGTTTTGCTCCTGGATCTCCACGCCGCTCCTCTTCTTTTCCGTCGTGGTTTTTGTCGTAAGAGCGCTCACTGAAACTCTCATCGTGACATTTTTCCTGTTCTATTTTACGAGCTTCCTGAAACAAAACGCCAAAGTACTAACACTTGTTATTGGTATCGACTGATATTAGGCCATATTTTGAGGCGCTGATAGTTATGACGGCCATCGATACTGCTATTACGCTAAGGTTCGTACGGGTTCTTGAAATTTTTGAAAATGCTTGAATTTTAATGTTGTGTTGACGAGGTCAAGAAAATACTTGTATTTTAGGTGAAATGCTGGAAATGATTTCCATTGCCATGCTTCTTGGCAGTTTGACTCGATACACCACGTTTTTAAATTAAGAAAAATTAAAAAGTATTTAAAATGAAGCCAATGGTGGCTTAAGACCTCATTAACGAGATGTCAATGAAGCGTTGCTACCTCCTACTGTTGCATCTAGGACGACAAATACCGGCATTTTCCCGAGATGCTGCTCACTAAGAAAACTGTTTCTTTTGGCTCCCAAACGGCTCCTCAGATTTTTTTTCTTTTTTTAACTGATATATTATCAATAACGATAATAACATTATTCACCAAATTATTTAATATTTCATAATTTTTGCAGGGAATCAATGAAAAACACATGAAATATATATAAAAATATTTACAGATCTTCCAAAAAATTGTAAAATACAAAGAAATGTTAAGTTTTTTAAAGACTGAACAGATTCAAAGTCCAACAACAGCACAAAAACCCTGAAAATTCAAGACTATAACATAAATTAAAAATATTAACACTTAAGTGCTATAAATAAATGACAAAATGGAGAAAAAGAGCTATTTACAATTCTTTTTTAACTATTTCTGACACAGATCTTTAGAAAACCAATGTATAAAATATAAATTAATATAAATAGAACAAAAAGCAAAAGATCAGCAGTCAATTAAAAGATTGAATGCAGTCAGATCAATCAATATCACTAATATGAGTCTAAATTTGGCTACTTTTTCTGCTTTTTACACAATCAAGTCTTTTATTGTCTTTGAGGTTGAACTAAATTTTTAGACAACACCTATAGAGTTTGTAAACGAGTGTGACATATTGAAGCTGCATGTGCATTGTTGAAACAGAATGGCAGAATTCATGTCAGTTTATAGCAGCCCATTAACAAAAAATAATAATGGCCCCCAGAGGGCAGCATTTAGTAGTGCTTGTACACTCCCCTTACCTACTTCTAGTTTGTAGCCTTTAATTGCCAAACGGCAATTTCTCTTCAAATTCTTGAGCTGAATAGCTTACCGGGTACATCTCTTTCACACATTTGCTCTTTTGTACTACGTATATACATAACATTTGTATCTACTGACAATCTTTTCACCTCACTTGTAAACAAAAAAAGATGGTCACGTCAACACTAATCTCCTCCCTTCATTCCAGTCCTATTCGGTTTGGGCCAGCAGCTGCAAAAACAAATCCGAGTGCAACGAAATGCATCCGTACATCTCTGTGGTGCAGGTACGTTATCGCCATCTTTCCGTCACGGTGACACTCGCCCTTACATTTTTTCTTCTGCTCAAAAAACAGATCTTGGCCTTTATTCTGATCCGGAACATTCCTGGCTACGCCCGCTCTGTCTATAGCTCCTTCTTTGCCTGGTTTGGAAAGATCTCCTTGGAGGTTAGATGCTCATCGAATCCATTCTGATTGTCTTTTTCTCATAACACATAAAAAAACCCATCTAATACAGAGGCCTCGAACTCAATTTACCAAGGGACCAATGTTCCCTCTAAGCTTGTTTGCTTTTAAAAAGACATGAGTAATGTATTATTATTATTACTATCCCTAAGACATTAAAATATAGAGACACAGTTAGACAATGTAGCTGTGTTACCTTTCGATTACGTCAATGTTGCCATGCAAGTTTCCGTCTTCTTTAGAAAAGCGTCTCTTTTTGCTCTGCTCACTAAAAGACTTGGGTCTTTCGGCACCCACATGGCTCTTCAGAC
This sequence comes from Urocampus carinirostris, assembly GCF_059441175.1. Classification (NCBI taxonomy): domain Eukaryota; kingdom Metazoa; phylum Chordata; class Actinopteri; order Syngnathiformes; family Syngnathidae; genus Urocampus; species Urocampus carinirostris. The sequence continues at coordinate 24,829,610 of NC_142350.1, read as the reverse complement.
TGTTTTTTTTTTACATAGGGGAGAAATAAAGTGAAAAAATGAACTATACAACAATGAAAAAAAAAAAGAAAAATAATAAAGAAAACGAGAGTGAAAGAAGGAAAACAAAAAAAAGTAGAGGGAAAATTTTTTGTCGACTATCGTTGCACCCCCTAATGTTGACGCCCTTGTTCTAGTAGGTTAGTGAGCCTTTTTTGTCCCCCCCAGCTGTTCATTTGCCAGTACCACATCTGGCTTGCTGCGGACACCAAGGGCATCCTGATCCTGATCCCGGGCAGCCCTTCCCTCAACATCCTGGTCAGCACCTTCATCTTTGTCTGCGTGGCCCACGAGATCTCCATCATCACCAACGACCTTGCCCAGGTAGTCATCCCCAAGGACAGCGCCACGCTCCTCAAGAGGATCGGGGGCCTCGCTGTCACGGCCCTCCTCGCACTTTTCCTCACCAGGGACCGTCAGAGTGAGCCCGGGACCTAAAACCCTTCTTTTTTTTTTTTTTACCCCTCCCTGAAAACTGCTGTCATAGTCGCACACTGAAGAACACTGACATTCATCTAAAGAAACAACTCTTGTACGTTGCAAAGGAGAGAGAAGGTACTTTTATAAAAAAAACAAAAATACAGGCCCTATATTTCTTGGAGCGGCTTCTCGACTCTCCGTCCACATCAACCAAACTAAAAAAAATATATATTGTTTTCTATTTTTGCAATTATGTACAGTGGTACCTTTCATACGAGCAACTCTTAACTCAATAATTTCGTTATACGAGTTTTATTTCGAACAAAAATCTTGCTCACTATCCGAAGGAAAATCCAGTTCACGGGCAGTGCCGAGGCTACCCCTAAAGACTGCATACTGCCTCTGTACAGCCAGCTTTGCTTTGTCCAGTTTGCACATCCAAACTACTTCATGGTTGAGAGATCCCTTAAGCGTGTGGGTGGTCAGGATGCAACTCCTTCTCCACTTTTGAAAGTCGCTGGCCTGCGCTTGGGTCGTGGCAAATTTGGCACCAGTCTGTTCCTTTATGTTGTGGGCACAGTTCTTTAGTATTTTTTATGTTTTCCCATATAGAAATGTTTTATGGCCGACACAATTTGAAATGATCAAAAAAAACTATAAAATATGTGTGTTTATATTTATATATATATTACATAATATATAATGTATGAATGAATGAGTTGAGAGATACTGTATGCAATCTGTCACTCTTCCTCGCAAACCTTTGTTTAGGCGATTGCGTCCGGGGCAAGTGCTCATAATGAACCTGCATTTCATCCGTTGATATCTCATTTATCTTAATACTGTATTTTTGTTGTTCAATTATGATTTGAATGGGTTTTTAGTGATCAAGAAAATCTGTTTAGTAACTCTTTTGAGTTCACTTTGATGCTTTTGGGAGGTCGGGAACGGACCAATTAGTTTTTAAATGATTTCGTACGGGGCAAATGAGTTGGCTACACGAGCAATTCGAGCTACGAGCACGATCCTGGAACAAATGAAGCTTGTATGTAGAGGTGCCACTGTATTATATTTAAAATGAAATATTATGGACCAACTACTAGCGCTTCTGATCAAAACCAGGACTACCCTGGCTCATTTTTTTTCATGAATAATCCTTAGCTCAAAGGTACTGTACTTTGGTCACCTGCTGTAGCGCTCAATTTCTTTGTGGTATGTACAGTATTTAATTATTTAAAATGATGCTTCTATTTTATACTCTTTATTTTTTACATTTTGCGCAACAAGGGGTGAGGAAAGACGTCCGTTTGGTAGATTTCGTTTCTGTGGTAGAAGATGCACTGGTTAACCAGCACAACAACTAACTCCAAAACTTGACTCACAGTTCAACTTTCAGCTTTTCCTTGCTAACTTTTAACCAACATGCACTGACTGGGCTTAAAATTGTTGATATTTTCTCCTTTTTCTTGATTAACATTATGATGTTTGCCTCCATCTAGCAGGATTTAGCACTTTTATTAAATGAGTCCACGTGCAGCTGATTTTCTGCACTGACAAAGATTTCTATAAAGGAATTTTTAATATTTTATCACCGCGCAATGTGTACGAGCTTTACAGGAAATTGTTTGAGATATTTCATTTTGTATTCGTCATGATTTAGGTGTCAATCACTACAATTTCTGTCTGTCATCACCTCATTGTTGAGTCCACAATTCTGAACTGTGTTGAACTTTTCAGCAGCGGTACTTTTGACTTAAATGTCCTTTTTTTTTGGTAGTGTAAAAGCAACAAATATTTATACTGTTTGAAATATGTTACACATGATTTGTGTGATGTCTTAAAATGTGAAATGTATTCATATTATAAATTGCCTTTACTCTGCTGTACATATTGATGATGACTTCATAAAATGTGCAGTTTGAGAGTCTGGTGTTTATTACCTGTGAGCAAAAGGAGGGTGGCGATATGGTTTTTAACATCTCATCTCATCAACTGCACCGCTTATCCTCAGTAGGGTCGCGGGGGTGCTGGAGCCCCATCCCAGCTAGCAGTGGGCAGGGGACACCCTGAACTGGTTGCCAGCCAATCGCAGGGCACACGGGGACAGACAACTCACTCGCTCATTCGCACCTAGGGAAAATTTGGACCGGCCAATTCACCTGAAATGCATGTTTTTGGAATGTGGGAGGAAACCGGAGTGCCCGGAGGAAACCCACGCAAGCACGGGGAGAACATACAAACTCCGCACAGGAAGTCTGGAGCTGGATTTGAACCCACGCAGGAGGTTCCCATGACTTGAACTGTGCCGCACATGCGCTAACCACTGCGCCGCTGTACTGCGGTTTTTAATATATATATGTATATATATTACACACAGGTGTGGTCAAAAGTGTATACACTTGTGAAGAACATAATGTCATGGATCTCTTGAGTTTCCAGTTATATCTACAACTGTGATTTGTCTCTGATCTAATGATTGAAACAGATTGTTTTTTGTGACAAAGAACTTTCATGAGGTTTAGTTCTCGTATGACTATTTAGGGTTAACAGAAAAAGTGATCAAATCTGCGGGATCAAAATATACATACGGCAGCACTAATATTTGGTAACATGTCCCTTGCCCATTTTCACTTCAATTAGGCACTTTTGGTAGCCATCCACAAGCTTCTGGTTAACTCTTTGACCACTCTTGACAGAATTGGTGCAGTCAGTTAAATGTAATGGCTTTCTGATATGGACTTGTTTCTTCGGCATTGTCCATATGCTCCCAATGGGGTTTAAGTCAGGACTTTGGGAAGGTCATTCTAAAACTTTTATTCTAGCCTGATTTAGCCATTCCATTACCACTTTTGATGTGTGTTTGGGGTCATTGTCCTCTTGGGAACACCCAGCTGCGCCCAAGACCTAATCATCAGGATGATGACTTTAGGTTATCTTGAAAAATTTGAAGGTAATCCTCCTTCATAATCCATTCACTCTCTGTAAAGCACCAGTTCCATTGTTAGCAAAAACAGCCCCACAGCACAATATTACCACCACCGTGCTTGACGGTAGGCATGGTGTACTTGGAGTTAAAGGCATCACCTTTTCTGCTCCAAACATATTGCTGGGCATTGTGTCCAAATAGCTCAATTATTGTTTTGTCTGACCACAGCTTTCCTCCAGAAGGTCTTTGTCCCTGTGGTCAACAGCAAACCAGTCGAGCCTGAAGGTGCCGCTTTTCGAGCAAGGCTTTCTTCTTGCATGGCAGCCTCTCGGTTTATGGAGATGCAAATCATATATAATATATATATATATATATATATCATAAACATTCCAAAAACTGTTAACTAAGCACTTTATTTTTTTCTGACTCAGCATTCAGCACTCATCCATGCCAGAACAACATTGAATACCAACACCATCTTTTACAGATAGTCAGATAGTTTACCCCAGATGTAAAAAAACTTCCCCCAAAAAAGCTGAATTTCAGTTTTGAGGACTAAGTAATTTCCCCAGAACGACATTCAACTCTTCCAGGCCAAAACAAGTCTTTTACAAGCAATCAGATAGGCCCCTCTAGAGATGAATGACCCTTCCAAAAGGGAAATGCAGATAAAATGCTTTCGAGTCTCATCGTGGTTGATGCTCTTATTAGAACTAGTCTAATTCCCTTTGGGCTAGGAACAAAACCAAAGAGGAAAGTAATCAGTGGAATTAATTTATTGAGGTGACAAAGAATATTCAATGTGAAACTCTTACTTGTGCAAAGACAAACACTCCAATGTGATGTGGGAAAAGCCTAACAATACATCGAGACACACATATTGGCACAAATTCAAAAACCGGGGTCTCGATTCGGATCACAAATTCAACGCTTCAGCCACCTTTCGCTCCTCAGGAATACCATTTACCTGCAAAGAATTACAGAAAACATGAATTGCAATTCTGTTTTTGCTCTTTCAGCTCAATAGAAGATAACCAAACCAACAATCCCCCCAAGACATTATGTTGCCTACCTCCAACCTTCGAAATGTAGACATGACATAACTATCTCCTTTGTTAGCGGTAAAAAAGAAAAGGAGATTAGTGAAGCATGCACACAACATCCTTCTCTGATTTGCAGCTTATTATTTTTTTTCTAATTAGGTGATATTTTATTCTTAAAATACTAAATAGTATGTATTCCAAGCTATTATATTTGATTTCTGCATCGGTCTAATAGATTGTAAGGAAGTCTTCCATTTACCGATCGAAGACGCCATTGCGGCTTTCACAAAGTGACGTGTCTCATTCCCGCGTCTATTGGTTCCCACAGCAATGGCACCCATCGGAAAATCAATGCTGAGAAGTTACAATAGAATTAGCGTATTTTTTCCCGGGACAAAATCTAATGAATTGTTTAGTCTCCTCTTTTGCAAGCATAAAGGAGTTAGCTGTGCGTATAAGACTTGACAAACTCCTATCAAGATGTCAGAGAATATTTCTACTCTGTCAATGGCTGAGCGAAAGTAACGGTAAGTACATTAAAAAGAAAATACAACGGCCTGGAAAGTTGTGGTTTAAAGTTGCGGTCGGAGTGGCCCTGACATTTTCAGTCCACCCGCAAGAATTAATACTTTATTTTAACCCTTTACAAACCCGATAAATACCACGCAGAGGACCGCACCTTCCTATGTAGTACTCCGTTTATTTAAGCCTCCCCTACACTTTCAAAATGTCACGACAGTAAACACTAGGGATGCAGCTTCCCTGCCCTATGACATTTTCACATTACACTGTGTTAAAACATGTTTTATTTTCTCGTCTTTAAGGCATTTCCCCACAATACAACATATGCTAAAACTGATCACGTTCAAACGTTGTGTGGCGTTTGTACAGATATAAAAGTACACATCCAAGATGCCTGTCTGCTATTGGTAGTCGTCATATAAATTGTTGGTCGGCTGTTGGTCTAAGTCACTGCATCATGGATATGCCAGTATGCTATTGGCTGAACTACCTCCCACAATGCCTTTCTGTCCCCTCATTCAGTTGAGAACCTCATGTCCTTTGTAAAGACTTAGCGAGTCGGCGATAAATGAATGTCTTTTTCGTACTGTATTTACTGTCCACCAAAAAGTGAACTACACTCGTGCGGCAACAATTCATTATCCCCGATCACCTATTGCAGCGAGTTGGCATTGGCAGAGCGAACTTTTGTTGGGCCTGGCAGCTCTTTTTTTGCCGTTACTGTAATGATGCCTTAAAATGAACTGTACTTGTGTGGCTGAGATCCAATAATTACAATAACATATTTCTGCGATCGGAGACCCGGCAGAAGGCATTTTTGTTGGGATGGTGCCGTTTTGGCCTGCCCCAAAGGAAATGCATGGTCAAGGCTGTGATTCATTATCCCATGTTGACTATTGCTGAGAGCAAGGGCTACTGAAGCGGATTTTTTTGCGGATCAGGGTCGCTGAATCGTGCCATTGTAGCCTGTATAAAATAAACTACAATGTTTTATTAGGTTGGCAGCGGGAATTACTTCACATTTTTCACATATCACTAAGACTGTTGCTCCCTATAAAGGCAATAAACGGGGGATTACTGAAATGTTGTATCTTGGGGGTGTTACAGTATTTACAAGGGTGCAATGTCTTGTCTGATGAGTTTTTTTTTTTCCTTTTTATTGATACGTTTTTGATACATACGAAGATGCTGAACAAAAGTAACACAAACAAACCTGATGGTCTCTGTTGTGGTATGGTAATCTGGTTTTGCAGGTTCCTGTAGTCGACGACATTCGGTGAGTACAGTTTCACAGATTTCAACGGCATACAAAAAGCACATTGACGCGTAGTTTTGGCATGCGAGCCCTTTACGGACCAATTGCGGGGCAGCTCAAAACTCAACTCATTCAATGTTCCTCAAATGGGAATACAAATTTTTGCAATTTTGACTCATTTTCAAAGGCATAAAGAAAATGTAGTTTGGTCGCTATATAGGCATATTATATATCAAAAGAAAGCTTGAACACTCACCTTTCATTGGAAAAGGGATGTTTCTAGCTTTTATCATAGTGTAGTCAACAACAGTTGAACATTGCACATTTAAAAATACTCATTTGAAGAAAACTTCTGAGAAAAACGTCTTTTTTTTTGCTTTTGTGACAGCTCTGATATCTAAATATTGCTATCTATAAACACAATGGCTCTTCGATATGTGGACAAAGATCTGCCATCCAGTGGTAATGTATCATAACAAAATCATTACCAGAGACTTGATATTTACAGATGAGCAACGCTAAAGCCTCTACAATTTTTTTCTAATTAAAAAAAAAACATTGTTACGTTTTGGCATTCAGGGACAATGCTTCCCCCAAGGTCTTAAAAACTTGAAATAGTCTTAGATTTGATAACCGCAAACTAAGGCCTTGAAAAGGTCCTACAACAAGTCTTAAATTTAGCTCTCAGGTGTCTTGATTTTCCCCTGTCTTATCTGTGTGATAGAGCTAATAACTTTGTAACAAGTAAATGAACAAAAGTATGGAACATTGTGCCGTAACATTTTTTAATTCTTGACTGATAAACACAATGTGTCGTTTGTAAAATCCAGAATCTCTTTCCAAAATGCTTTACGTACAGTCAGTCTCTAACCTGCTGCCAGAGTAACTTTGGTATGGGAACTGTTGCTTGTCTTATGCAGTTATTTTGAGTAATTTTGACATTTTATGCATCAGTTCATATATTTGTGCCGGTATACCATATGTCACAAAAGTGAGTACAGCCCTCACATTTTTGCAGATTTCCTTATAATGTTAAATAGAACATCACTGAAAAAAACACAAAGCAATATTCCAGCCTGACAATGACCACAAATACACTTCTAAGATGACCAAGGCTTTTCAAAAGGGGCTAAGGGTAAAGGGGATGGACTACCCTAGCATGTCCTCAGATCTAAACCCATTAGAACATCTTTGCGGCATCCTCAAGCGGAAGCAGAAAATCTGGAATATGTTGTCATGGAGGAGTGGAAGAGTAATCCAGTGGCAATTTGTGAGGCTCTGGCAAAATCCATGGCCAGGAGGATTATAGTAGTTCTGCAAAATCATGGTGTCCACAAAAAATATTGAACTTCATGAACTTTTACTTCAGGGTGTACTCACTTTTCTTACCAAGGGTTTAGTTGCTCATGGCAATATTTTGAGGGAAAAAAAATAATTGACGCACCTACATAAGCTTTACACAGAATACCTTTTATCGTGTCAAAGGGTTGTTCTTCAGTGTTGTTGAATTAAACATTCTGTAATGATAAAATCTCTGCAGAAATGGGGGGGCTGTACTAACTTTTGTGACATACTGTAGGTGCAGTCTTAAATTCAATTGGTCAAGTTCTTAAAAAGTCTCAAAATGAAATGGAAAAATCCTGGGGTGAACCTTGGCTTCTGAATACGTATTTAAATGTTATGGCATTGAATGAGTCTTGTACGGTTAAAAAAAAAGAAAAACAATGTTAAGTTTGTCCGTACTCACGTCTGCGTCTGCATGAGGGGCATGTTGGTGGTTTCGTAGTTGTCGGGGTGAATTGGCGGAACCACTTCGCCGCTCATGGGGTTGAAGACGGGCAGCGTGGAGAGTGGCCAGGAGATTTCTCGGTTCTTAGACATGTTGCGCATCTCCTTGGTGGACTTCTGGATGGAGCTGTGGTGGACCAGCTGGATGCTGGACAGGCCACAATTCAGCAGACCACAAATGTTACTGCTGATTCAATATCGTCATTCAAATACAACTTTAAAAAATATCTTTGTACGTAGTATATATAAAACACATTTTTAGTTGTTCATATCATAGAATAAAACCAAAATGAAAGTTTTTTTATGGTTCTGCTTTGTTTAAATATTAACTTTTTATTGATGCATTTATATGTAACTTTCAGATTTTTTTATGCGTAACAAATATTAAGTTTTGGTCAGATGCAGGCTAAATTTATTTCAATACAAAAAAATGCAATCCTTTCACATTTTGCATCTTGCAGATGGGATCAAATGAAAGAATTGCGTGATTGAAAAATGTAGTGCTTTACCGCCACCTAGTGAAACTGGTGCCTCAAACCAACCTCCTGATACGAATGACAGTAACGGGCTTTTAGACATACAGTAACTCGTGCTTTGACACCATCCTAATGCTCAGAACCTACCTTAATGTGAATTGAAAGTTATTTGTTTTTTAAATCCACCATTGCTTTTTGTTTGTGAGGAAGTATCTAGACCAACTTTTGATGATTGATTTTAAATGGAATGTAATGCCTTGGTAACACAATGTGAGTTTGTAGTGGCACAATACTGTTAATATTAGGCTTGGACATACGTTCACTAACATCTTGTAGCCTATGTAAGAAATGATTCCATTTTTTCCCTTCTGTCTACAGATGAAAAAATGTTATTGCACAATAAAGTATATATGAATGCTGATAAAAAACAAAATGGAGGACAGTGAAAGGAGGCAAAAAAAACAGAAGAAGAACAAAACACAAGAGGTGCAACACTTACGCTGATGTTTTCATGTTTCTTTTTTTCCTAGAAACACAACAAAGATGAAATGAATGGAATGCTGATAACAATGGAAACGGACACGGCTGCCTTTCAATTGACGTACGGGCGAAAACAGAGGGAGCTTATGAAAAATGTCAAATGTGGGTGAGAGGCCTCATTAATGGAAACAAATGAATGCTGATGATAATTGTGGGGTTGAGGCCAAAAGAGTAAAAGTCTTTGGCGCCATCGTATGGCATCAAAGAACAATGTGGAAGTCAGGTGAGGGACATCATTCAAACATGACATAAAAACAATTTTGACTTGTGTTTATTTGTTAAATCAGGGATGTCAGAAACGGTTTGGCTCTGAGGCCAGATCCAGACTCAGTTTCTGAGGTGGGCCAGATCACAAAAAATGGCCACTCCAAATTTCTATCTTTGTTTTCCATTCTTATGCTTAATCATTCAACCTACTATCGTAACCTACCCTAATTGTTATAATCACGGATGACAGGGGTCTTTTTTCAACACAATAGATTTATTCATAAAAATTTGGGGGAAAAAAAAGATTGTAATATTTTGCATGGAAGTTGTTTAGTCGTTAATTTTAACAGTTGAGTGAATGCAGTTTTACACTTGCACCAACTCGCAACTCTATACAAAATCAACACTGTCCTCTTGTGGCTAGAGAGAGCATTTTTTTTTTTGCAATTTTTTTAAACAAAATCACAACTTTAAATACGAATGACCGAGAGCAGGGGTCAGGAACCTATTTGACCCAAATAGCTTTAAAAGCAAAACATTAGAGTTGAAAACAAAATTCAACAAAGCCGCCAAGACCGCTCTCCAGACAAAAGCTACTTGTTCAGCACATTTATTTCACTGTGTAATGTTGGATGATGTGATCAAATTCAAGAAATAATGCCAGAGCTTGTGTCCCATATTAATATAGATATACCGCTTAAAATGTTCTCTTCCTCCCGCCGTTACTTAAAACAGTTGAGGTTATTTTTTGTCCTAAACTAGGGTTTTAAAACAAGGTTCAAGACAAGTTCTTTTGTAAAAATGTTACAAAATATTGTACCGCAAACAAGGGTACCAAGGTATTAACCTTCAGCGCAGACGGCGCAGGGCAAAGGAGAAAGGGTGCGCCGCCCGTTCGAATGGCTCAAGGTGCTTTGCTAAAGCTTCTGGGTCAAACTTTTTTTGGGGCTAAAGTTGGTTCTGTGGCTTTCTATCATAAAGCGTCTACCTACTGAACATAGATTGTTTTAATGAGCTTTCATGTAAAGGATTGTTTAGCAATTTACAGCCACAACAAGGTCTGTTGGTGTGTCCCCTTGACTGTAAACTGGTAAAAATCGTGTCCTATATAAACTGAATTGAACTCCTAACTGTCCTCTCAGCTTCACGCGTGTGACAATTGGCTCCAAGGGAAACCACTCATTAAGTGATTGCACAATCTCTATTTTATCTCCGAGCCATATGAACCCATGAAAAGAGCCGTATATAGCTCGTGAGCCATAGGTTTCTGACCCTTGACCTAGACTCTCGCTTTTGTTTTTCTAAATAATCAGAAATGTGTGGCCAGATACAGGCTGTGCGCCGTATGTTTGGCAAGCCTGTGTTAGATTCAAATCATCCTATAAAGCGACCTTATGGCATCTAAAGTTAAGCACACTTACACTCCCTCTCTCCGGCAGCACATGGTGTAGCCCAGCATGAGGAGAAGCAGGAGGGCCACCGCCAAAGGAACCGTCAGCGTCACCACAAAGTCCGTGAAGTAGTCCCGGCTCTTCAGAGACTCTGACGGCGGGTTGTACTCCCCAAACTCCGGTAGGACCCCGGGACCAGGCTCGGCACGTGTGACGTATACCGGGGTAACTTTATTGATATCCACCTTCATAACAAATACAAGTTTTCAAAATGAATGGGTTCAATTGTTCAAAACAATTCCACCGCACATTCTACCGAGGAACCACCGAAAGCATCCTTTCTAACTGCATTGCTGTGTAGGTGGAAACTGCACCGACTACAACAGGAAAGCCCAACAACACATCGCGAGGACAGCCGGGAGGATAATTGGGGTATCGCTTCCCTCCCTGTAATACATTTACACTTCCTGCTTCACCCTCAAAGCCATGTCTATTACAGACGAAGCAAACCCATCCTGGACATTGTCCATTCAGCCTCCTGCCCTATGGAAAGAGATACAGAAGTTTCCGCCCCCGCACCACTAGACTCACTAACAGCTTCATCCACAGGGCAGTATGACAAGAAAACTTTCTCCACACCGGGTAAAAAGAGATCTGAACAAACGCTCATGACTGCATATTAACTCGCACACATCTGTTGATTGTATTTAGATTTGACATTTTTACCTTTTACATTTTACCTTCATTTATATTACAGCCACTGTTGCTGCTTCTTGGAAAATGTTTACTATATGTCGTGTCTTATATGTCAGTTGTTTTACTTTAGTATTAGCCAAAAGGTCACTTCCACTTTTATGATCTCAAGTTAGGACTGTTCTGCGCATCTGCACTTTGTTTATTAGAGTTTGAAAGAAAATTTCCATCACTTGTATGTCAAGTACATCTGAAAAAAATGAAAGACAAAAATGGACTTAGACTCTGATGAGGTCTGATAGCGAGGTAGAAAAAGTCCCCTTTTAACCTCAGTCACTGCCATTGACACTAGACATCATGAGCATTGATTCATTCAAGGCGAGGTCTAAAATGTCGAGGCCCCTAGGATGATAGTTTGAGGCCCCCGCCTTAATATAAAAGTGAAAGGGACAGTGGGTATTATTTTCCCACTATATGTCGCTGTATTCCATCATGCAACGGAAAACGAGTGCTAAAAGCACACAATACAGAGACTTAAAGTAACCAAAACGCACCTCATTAATTTCGAAAAGAAGATGAAGAAAAAAAGAAAAAAATGAACGAGAAGTTTAAAGAAAAATAAAAACTGACAAATGAAAAATTTAGAAAAGAAATAAAAAAGAGAAAAAAAAAGACAAAATTAATCTTTTCCCTAATTTTTCTTTTTATTCCTGTGTTCCATTTTTTTTAGCCTTTTTCTAATTTCTTATGCCCTATTTTATCTTTTTGTTTAAATTCCCCTCTTCTCTTTCTTTGAGAAAGGCTGGGTAAAAATGTAAAGAAAAAGGCTGTTTTTTTGTTCCTTTCAGTCTCTGTAGTTCGTAGTCTTTCTTCGACTCATTTTTTGGTTGCACTCCACACGAGAGCGACAAATATAAAAGAAGAGCAGGATAGTTTGATGGGCGGTGTTTTTGTGGAAAAGCCAGTCCGGCCCAACCTCACCCAGATCCCAACTTCGGCGGTCCCCGACTCGACCCCCTATTCAAGGCACAGATTAAGTGAAAAAAGCCACAATGTATGACCTCACCAGAGAGATTTTACACCAGTCGATGTGAAACTGTGCTCGGAACTTCTTGTCACAGCTGATGGCGGGCTCCATCTCTTGACTGCAGCGTAGTTGATTGTGGGGGCTCTCCACCTCCCGCAGGCAAGACGAGAAGGCCACGTCGGCGCCTACCATCACGTATACGCTACGGGGGGAGAATACTCCAAAATGATCAATTTGCCAGTACGTTGACTCCAAACTCTGTAAAGATGATCAAATGGGTCATGCCAAATCACCAAGTTTAAATTTAAACTATTGGCCGATCCAATCATCTCAAATGAAAAATCAAACAGCTGATAATTGTTAATTTTGTATTTGTTTCCTTCCTTGGAACATTTCACATTTCATGCATTAATTCAGCACGATTTCAACAGTTTTTCACACACTTTTAGTACATGATAGTATTGTTACCCTAAAACATCAGCGTTAAATAGTGGTTCTCAAAAACATAAAAACTTGCTAAATGATAAAAACTGGTAGCACTATTGCTCATTGACTTGAAAAGCGCTATATAAATGCAGATCATTTCATTTCATTTGCAAACACAAAACGTGTGTGTGCCTCTCATTTTAATTGACCTAAAATATTTGAATATTATTTTGATAACAAATACCTACGGGTGTCAATTTATTTTCATTTTTTTATTATTCAGTATCAACGATCACTGAAAAGTTGAGTACAGCGGCAGTCTGTAAAAGTTAACAAATGTCCGTAGTGTTATAATTATTACCAATACCAATATGCCTATTTGTACACAGATTTTCACATTTTTATTTTATTTTTATATACAGTGTGTATTTTTTGACCACTAGATGTTATTATATTGTGTAGTGCAGGCATTTCAACCTTTTTCAAGCTGAGAGCTACTTTTTGTTACTGATTTGCGTAAAGGGCACCCACTTTGATACCCATCTCATCTCATCTCATCAGCTGTACCGCTTATCCTTATTAGGGTCGCGGGGGGGCTGGAGCCCATCCCAGCCATCTCCGGGCAGTAGGCAGGGGACACCCTGAACTGGTTGCCAGCCAATCGCAGGGCACACGGGGACAGACAACTCACTCGCTCAGTCACACCTAGGGACAATTTGGACCGGCCAATTCACCTGAAATGCATGTCTTTGGAATGTGGGAGGAAACCGGAGTGCCCGGAGGAAACCCACGCAAGCACGGGGAGAACATACAAACTCCGCACAGTAAGGCCGGTAGCTGGATTTGAACCCAGACAGGAGGTTCCCACGACCTAAGAACTGTGCCGCACACGCGCTAACCACTGCGCCGCTGTGCTGCCCACTTTGATACCCATTTCTGAAATATTATTACTATGTTGTTACTAGTTATTACCTGGTTGATTATTGAAAGTAGTCATAAATATACTCTTTTAACCACTCAAAAAAACGAATTTGACTAGAAAATCATAAGGACCCAGTACTGGTGAGCTATTTTCAGAACAGGTCCGCAGGCACCTCAGGTGTCTTTAGGGGGCACCCTGGTGTGTGCGGACACCAAATAAGAGACCCATTGCAACCGGAAACGAGTGCTACAAAGCGCAAGGAAAAATACAAATTAAAGCAAAGAAACCAAACCGCACCATTTTTCTTCTCATATTTTTGCCCAGCCCTTCACAAGGATTTTTGGGGGTACCCAAAGCAGCAAGATGACGGACAATTATGTTCAGCTCCCTCTAGGTGAGGCTCATGTTATGTAAAATTAATGCAAATTTTTCAACCTACAAGTATTCAAAACACTGCACATTTTCTCTGATAGTTCATGTATTTTTCTTATGATTTTCAAGGAATGTTTTTTCTTTATTACTAAGAGGCGCTAACATAAACACACTGTCCCTTTAAATGTCCAGGCTGCAGCACCTAGTGGGCATTTGTGGTCGCGCTTTGCGTTGGTTTAGGTCCTATCTAACTGAAAGGACTATGGGAGTAAGCCTTGCTGGTTTGCAAAAAATAAAGAGGTGCTTATTTTGATCGCAGTGGCTTCTGTAAACCGCCACCTTTTGACTAGGGCCTCTTGGCACTATATGTGAAGCCAACTGTTCTTAACTTGAGTTTTAAGATGGATACTTATTTTAACCGTGATCAACAAATAAGTGCAGTAGTGGAGTCAAGCTTCTTCCATCTAAGGCAGTTAGCAAAAGAGAAGCCCTTTCCCACACGGGAGCATTTTGAGATTGTGATTCATGCCTCATGCTTTAGACACCCAACATGAGACTTTGTTCCTGTTTTAGTAATTTATTTTCTACACGTTTTAAGTCTTTTTATTACTTTATGGTTTTTCTGTTAACGATGTTTTATTTGAGGACAACACTTTGTTTTCTGCCGTTGCTGTCCCAAATAACTTTATAAAATAAGTTGTAAATCAGCTGTTGTTTGCAGATGACACTGCTTTGGTGGATGACTGCACCAGGACTGAGTGCTTTGGTAGTGGAGTTCTATAGTGTGTAAGAGAAGTAAGCTTAAAGTGAATGCAGACAACTGTAAGATAACCAGCTGTTTGAGAGGTGATGAGGTAGTTGGATTAGTGATTTTGTTTAGGAGGTAGATGGTTTTAAGTATTTGGGTTCATATATGGCAGCAGGTGCTGGTTTGGAGGAGGATGTGAAAAAGAGTGTGGGTGAAGGGTGCAAGGCAATGGGTGTGCTGAACGAATTGTTCAAATGTAGAGGATTGCAAAGCGAGGATTGTATGAAGGTGTGGTGAAACCATCAGTGATGTATGGCTTAGAGGCGTGGGGTTTGAGAGTAAATGTCCGTAAAAGCGTAAATGGCTCTGAAATCAGATGTTTGCGTAGTATGTGTGAAGTGACGGGACTGGATAGATTAAGGAATGAGGAAGTAAGGAGAAGAACTGGTGTGGCGAGAGAGCTTGCCGAGAGGGTTGATAAAAATGTTCTGAGATGGTTTGGACTTATGGAAAGAATGGATGAAGGCCGTTTGACTAAAAGAGTATATAGTGCAGAAGTGGTGGCAAATAGAATGAGAGGAAGGCCAAAATATGGGGTGAAACATGCTCTGGGTGTGAGGTCGGTTCAGTTAATGGATGCAGGAGTGTGTGCAAGGGTACCAGTGTGACTCTAGCCACATCCCACTAGAGCACATGTGTCAAACAGGCGGCCCGCGGGCGAGACAACACTCAGAGAAGCGCAAGAGAAAAACAATGCAGGTTGAAATATGTCAACTTGATGTTGCCAAAGCCAGGTGCCTCTTACAAAGACACTGTACTTGTATTCATCTCTCTCTCACTCTCTCTCTGTCTCTCTCTCTTTCTTTTCTACCCTTTTTCTCCCACTCTCTCTCTGTCTTTTCACTCTATATGTCTCTGTTTTTCTCTTCCTTTGTTCCTCTTTGTCTCTCTCTCACTCTACCTCCGTGTCTTTTTAACTTCTTTTGTCTAACTTCCTTTTTTTCCTTTTCTCTCTTTTCTCTTTCTGTCTTCCTACCCTTAGCACTTTCTTTCCTCTTTTCTCTCCTTCTGTCTTTCTATTTCTCTTTGGATTTCTTTCTTCCTCTCCATTTCTTTCCCCCTCTCTCACGACTTCTCTTTTTATCTTTCGTTTCTCCCTCTCTCTCTTTCTTTGTCCTGCCCTCTCACCTTTTTCCTCCCTCTTTCTCTTATTTCTTTATCTCTATTTTTCTTTCTCTTTAATCTACTAGTCCGGCCCCCGACAGAATGTTTGTTCTATCGTGTGGCCCCCGAGTTAATATGAGTTTGACACCCCTGCACTAGAGGGATATGGATTCCCTATATGGATGGATGAATAAAGTTGAGTTGAGTTAACACGCAAACGGTGTTCAATTAATTAACTAAGCACTATACGGCCTCTCCAATCATATTTGGCTCTGAAATGGTTTTTCCTGTTACATCCTCACCCTTCCTTCAGGTTATTAATGGGTAGCGGCACCCGCCCTCCGCGGTCTAACGCTGAGGTGATGTTGATGGCGTTGAGGCGTTCGGGCTGCCACACGTTCTTGACGGCGCCCAGAAAATCCCCAAGAACCTCACTGGCCAGCATCTCCTCCACGTTCATGTTCTTGATGTAAAACTCGGCCTGGTACGGCAGCGGGAACTCTACAAGCAGTGAAGGCAATGAGGGCAGATGTTAAGCCATAAAGCTGCTGCTGGCTTGGCTTGCATGATTAGTCCTGACTAGGATATCTGGTCACATGTTGCTGTCCGATTCACTTTCTGCTTTAACTCAGAGCTTAAGATTTAAACCTGCTTTTACTTGTTAGTTGTCGTAGTTATAACTTTAACTCATGATTTCAAGTGAAAATTCACTCGAAGCTTTTATTCATGATTTAAAGCCAAAATTAAGGTAAGCTGCAACTCATGATTTGAAGTGAAACTATTTTCAAGATTCAGCGCTCGTCTTGGGGCCGAGAGGTCGCCGGTTCAATTCTCGGCTTCTCAGAGATAATTGTAGAAGTGTCCTTGGGCAAGACACTGAACCCCTAATACCCCCGATAAGCAGTTAGGTACCTTAAATAAGTGTTTTTCAACCCTTTTTGAACCAAGGAACACTTTTATTTATAAAAAAGTTCCGAGGCACACCGTCAGTCCAAAATGTTTGAAAATGAAGTTATGTCAAATATTTAACTGTACTACCTCATAAGCAGATAATTAGTATATAAAAAGAAGAAACTAATACATAAAATAAAAAAGAATGATGTGCTTTATTTATGTTTGTATTTTTTACAGTGCAATCTTAAACCACTTTAAGTTATTAAATGTACTGTGCTACCTCATGAGCAGATAACTAGTTTATAAAAAGTATATAAAAATCTACTGCCACCTACTGATATGGATGACTATTACAGTTCCTCGTCTGAAGATAGCAAAAATACTAAATAATGGCCTGATTTTTTGGAAACAAAAAATTGGGCAAATTCCCGAGGCACACTAGTGTTCCCCGGCACACTGGTTGAAAAACACTGCCTCAAATGACTGACTCCGCCATCAGTGTGTGTGAATGGGTAGGTGTGGAGTACAATGTCAAGTGCTTTGGAAGTTTTTCAGTGACTCAAAAATGGCTGTATAAAATGTAGTTCAAATACGATTTATTAAGGGTTGAAAGCTAAAATTCAGATAAGATTTAACTCACGATTTGAAGTTAGAATACAGTTAATACTTTAACTGATGGTTTAAAGCTCAAAATAAGTTAAAACGTTAACTCATAATTCAATGCTTAAGTTCAGTTAAAGCCTTAACTCGTAACTTAAAGCTAGAATTCATCTTTAACTCATGATTTTAAAATTTTGTTAAAACTTTAACTCTTCATTTAAAGCTAAAATTTGGTATAACTGACAACTTAAGGGTAAAAATCAGTTACAGCTTTAACTCATGATTCAAAGCTAAGAATCAGTTCAAGCTATCACTAGAATCTGAATTACAGCCCCCCAACAACAAATATTTCCAGATTTGTTTTGTTTAACATAAATTGTTTTTCTTTGTGTTAAAAATAAAACACTGCTTTAATTTTTTCTTTTTAAGTTGAATTAATTCTTGGTTATATTTAACTTCTGTTTTTGAAGTTAAATAAAAAAGACAACATGTTTCATGCAACAAAGTGCTTAAAAATGTGAAAAATGTAAATGTTTGTAACATGACTTTCCCAATAAACACATAAATGGATTAGATTGTCAGTGATCAGTTACCGCCCTACGCCCAAAAAGAACATGGTTCTTATTTGCAAGGATACCTGACTTCATGAATTATCACAACACATAATTCCAGAGTTTGTTTTTCTTCTTTAGAGAAACTTATTACACCATTCCACAAGTGATTTAGCCTACAGGATTTCATGGGATCTGTTCTGTCCGTGGACGTGTGTGCAGGGCGGCGCTCATCTCAGACTGCTGCTTACCTTCGGTGGCCATGATGTTTATGACCAAGTTGTTGCGTGCCGTCTCAAAAGTACGGCGGTTATAGGCGGTAGTCTGCAACACACGGGACCTCAAGATCAGATCGGTGCGGCTTATACTGCGACTGTGGCGCAAGGCACATGCCTGGGGCCAATGTTCCCTCTAATCTTCACGGGTCGGAACCTTTCGCACAAAGTCTGTGAGCGTCGCTTGAAACGAAGGTAAGCAACATCAATCCCAAGTGTGGCAAGCAAATATTTGACAAACATCTCTAAAACCTGAATAAAGTTACATTTTGCTGAGTTTACGACAACGCTAAATGGTTTTGCACATTTGAATGAATTGACTGAGGTAATATTGGAAAGGTAGTACTGCCCACAAATGCGAGGTGTTTTAACAACAACTTTTACAACAAGATTTCCATTTTTCTAAAAGTATATTTCTTTACATACTAGTAACATTTTAGGGAATTTATTTAGTAGGTTACACAACACAGAACTGTATTTAATCACACTTTTTAGTGGAAGTGCAATGATGGCAACAAGATCGACTTGATATATTTGGAAATTATTTGAATGCAACTCATAACTATTCAAAGAGACCCTCCAAAAAACGGTCTATTTTCTCTCTTTTTCTGGACTTCTTCTCTTTTTTCCCTCTGCTTTTTTTCCCCTATGTTTTTCGTTAAATCTCCTTTTTCTCATTTGTTTTCCCCCCTAGCTTTTTACTTTTTTCTTGCCTTTTTTCTTTTGTGTCCTCTATATTATTTATTTTATTTTTTTCTTCCTTTTTTCCTTTATTTACAATTTAATTATTTTTCTATTTTTTTCTCCTTTTTTTCTTTTCTCTCATCCTTTCCCTTTTTCTGTTTTTTTTTCTTCTCCTTTTTTTACTGTCATTTTGGCTAAAATTGCCACTGAATTAGCAAATTTGAGCCCTGATTTTTATGCGCTGGATAGATTTTCCTGTGTGCCGAGAAGGTCTGGCCAGTTTGCAATGGCTTGGGCACGCGTGCAGCTTAGAGGGAGCATTGCCGGTGCGCTAATCTTTTCGGGGAAAAGCATTTAGACAGTAGCTTACAAAAAGCACACATAACATAATGGAATTAAGAATGGTGGCTGAAACTAAAACCTTGTACCATGTGGGTAATTGAAGAAAATTAAACGAGCTTGACAAAATACCGTATGTTCTATAAAGCGCATCGGATTATAATATGTGTGTATGGGTGCATAATGATGCAATATGTGCTGCAGACTTATATCGCAAAACATTGTATGCAATGGGAATCGAACCAAAATGTAGGGGTGGGATTGTCGACACATAACCACGAAACCACAAGTGGTTCAGATGACATTTGGAATGGCATGAGAGCTTATCTCATTATCACCCCATTTTATAGTGTCACGACAATGATTTGCATAGTGCATTCTAAACCAAACTTTTTCAAGCGTCGAGCTTCTTTTCGTTACTAATTAGCACAAATTACACACATTTTGATATCAAATTCTAAAATGGCAACTTATCTATATGGCTTGCTAAAAAGCTAAACAAGTACAATAGCTTGATAATTGGTTAGAAAGGAAAACAAGTAAAACACTAAAAGGGAGCTAGATATTTAGCTAAAAGAGTAAGAAGCCAACAAAAAAGAAAGATAAAAAGCTAAAAACAAAGCTGGATAGCTAGCTAGAAGGAAGGCCAAAATTAAGCTTGACAACTAGCAAAAAGGTAGTATGTTAGCTAGACAGCATGCAAAAATATGTAAAAAGTATCCAGATAGCTTGCTAAAACGGTAGCTCGAAAGGTAAACAGGTAAAAAATAAAAGGACGCTAGATATGTGGCTAAAACAGAAAAAAATAAAGGCCATCTACACAGCTGGCTAGAGCTAGAAAGGAGGCCAACATTTAGCTTGATAACTAGCAAAAAAGTAAAATGGGAACTAGATGGTATTCAAAAAATTAAAAAGCTAGCTAGATAGCTTGCTAAATAGCTAATAGGTAGGAAGATAGCTTGCTATCTTGCTTATGCACATTTTTTGCTAATTCGCTTTATAAAACCCATCAATCGGAATTTAGTTTTTGTATTTCCTGTTAAATCAATCAGTAAATTGATGAATAAATAAATGTGTTTAATACAAAAAAATTGTCCTTATAGTCTTTTAAATATTTGTTCAAAAATAATTTGCTTGTTTAAAAATAATGTTGTGATCGGTAGAGTGCTGGCAATCTCACTGCCATCTCATGGGTTCGATTTCCGCTGTATACAAGTTTTGCAAAATAAGGGCATCGATCATTGCTCAAATACGGTAAAACCACCAATGCACTTCCTGTATGGTAACATGTACCTAAAAGTAATGATTCATTTCCAATCTTGCTATACGCTGCAGTATATAAGGCGCACATTCAAATTAAGGTTTTTTGGTGTGCCTCATAGTCTGGAAAATACCGTATTTATAAAAAAGACACTGTTAACCTCTATGACGGTGGCCTTGCCCGCATGCTCGGCGGTGGGCGATCCGTACAGCACGCCATCACTATTGGGGGTCCTCTGGATGTAACGCAGCCAACCGGGCCGATCCGGGTAGCCCAGTAGGTTGCTGTTAAAAGTGATGGGATCGTCGGCGGCCTCACCTGAGGAACAAGTAATAGATGTGTTTGGTAGGGATAAGGGATTTTCACGGCCGATAGCAATACTGATTCCAAGTATTGAGAGGAGGCTGATAATTGGAGCCCATATTCATTTGCTGTAAAAGCTACAAAATTGCAGCAAGAAATTTTGACAAATGCAAAAAAATTTTTTTAACACAACTTACACTACTTATCTTTCACTTCAACCAAAAACTAACGGTGCAGGAAATAAAACTAGGCTTTGCAGCAACCTGTAGAAAGGTACATCAAAACATGAATAGCTCCTTGAAAATGTTTACAGTTAATAAATAAAAACGTCAATATAACTGACATGACTTAAATTAACTAAAATCCAATATTGCATCGAAATTTCAACGGAGCTGGCAAACTGAAACGTGTGGGCACC
Organism: Urocampus carinirostris; assembly: GCF_059441175.1. Classification (NCBI taxonomy): domain Eukaryota; kingdom Metazoa; phylum Chordata; class Actinopteri; order Syngnathiformes; family Syngnathidae; genus Urocampus; species Urocampus carinirostris. The sequence continues at coordinate 24,808,326 of NC_142350.1, read as the reverse complement.
TCTGTTTTAGGGCCAGATTGACAAACTCATGTTATGGTAACAGCTAATCACTCCGCATTCCACTTGAGCATCCTTTTTTTACTCTCTCTCAATCACAAACACACACGCTTGATTGAGTGAAGTAAGAGAGAGAGACTGAATAATCGGCTCATGAATGAAATAAAAAGCCGATACGATATCCGTTAAATTCCCAAATATCCGCGCTGATAATCGGCTGGTCCGATAATTGGTCGACCTCTAGTGTTTGGATGGTGGACATGACTTCAATAACGCTTGCTTAAAATCGACAGAAGGCCACATAGACGTACATAATTTGAGTTTCACTAAATCGCTGTGTTATACCTGATTTAGGGTGGGGCGGAAACTCCCCTTTGAAGTGTTCTCTTTCTAGAACGTGGACGAAGAGCACGCCGGCGGACGGGTAGACGTTGCGGTCCGAGTGTGCCCTCGACAAGATGGTGATTGCTGAAAAAGAACGTGAGTGCGTTAAAATGAGTTAAAAATGTTTAACTATTGCCTTGAAAGTGTTAACTAAATCAAAAGATGAATACAGTAATCCCTTGCTCTATCGCGGTTTACTTATCGCGGTATTGCTACTTGGTGGATTTTTATTGTGCATTGTCTTCTGCGTTTTGATTGGCTAAACAGAGGAAGATGCTATCAATCGCCAACAAAGCAGGACTTCTCCAACCGCTAAACTGGCCCTAGAGCCACATGCGGGATTTTGGTGCTCCCTAGTGGTTCCATGACGCTTTGTCATAAATACTTTGATAATGGAAAAATACCTGTTTTTGTAGGACAAAACCGAGAGGTAAATACAGTTTTCTGTAATGTCCACATGAAAGTATCATGTAAAGTAAAGTGGATCGTGTCCTTTATTCATAAAGTTGTGCAATAAAACCGCATGGCTATTTTAAAATTTGAATTTGAAAAGACAGAAGTTTTATAGAGTACAGTACTTCTTTTAAACAAATACTTATTAAACTTATTTAGTAAATAATGATTAAAAATGTCTATTTTAAATTGTTAGTATTAAAACCAATAAGGCATCCATGTAACTTTTCATTTTCTTCTTGTTTTAAAAAGCAATCTTACACATGTTTACATTCTATACACATTCTTCAATTCGAAATTTGATCAAAATATTTTTCAATGATTTTAAATTTAAGCACAGTTCAACAGCTAAACTACTAATTTTGCCATTAGCCACAAACTACTTAATGATTGTTGTCACTTAATACATTTTGATAATAAAAGGATTGTGGAAAGTATAAATAAATCCACGCACTGTATCCTCCGAACTAGATGGCACACCTAAAGAACAAAGATTTGCGTCTCATATAGATTGTATAATTTGGTGAAAAAACATTTTGAAATGCAAAATTACAATGAAATGCTTCTACATATGGTTACTATTTAAAGTTAATTTAATCTTCAAACCAGATTTCCTTATATTTAGGTTGTACGAAATATGATTTTTCAGTTTAATTTATTGTGCCTTATAGTCCAGTGCGTATTTTATATTAAAAAATATCATAGGGGATTATTTTTAGATTTTGCTTTATAGTCCAGAAAATGCGGTATTTACTCCAAAACACACGATAACGGTGTATGCTCTATATTGATCAAACAGAGATCACCTCTTTTAGCTCCAGATAGTGACCGATTCAAATTATGATTGACACATTGTTTAGCCAATGAAATTCCCAGCGTAAATGTATGCAATTTTTTGGTGCGTGTTCAAATCAGACATTCACAATGCTTTCACAATGTCTGAGCACTTGTCGTCTCCAAGGGCCACTTTTGGGTATGTCTAGACCTTCCCTTAAAAAATGTGTAACATACAAAGTTTAGTTTTTTAGATTTTGACCAAGTTTAACCAGGGACCAGATTAAGGCTTCACGCTATTTTCCCAGTTGTTTTCCAGCTAAAATGCCCATGCTACACTCATCTGTAGGCATGTGTTCCAATTTAGATTACTCAATGTTGGGGGACAAAACCTGAGCGTTTTTCATTTCTAAGAAGACCAAAAGAGTCCGTATTCTCCAAAGGGTTCAAGAATAGCATTCAATTGACTTTGGGTACGTCTTGGATTGGGATTTGAGAAGAATTAACAGGATTGTTAATAGGTTAAAAGGTTACACAGTTCCATACTTTTTTCTTTTTTTTTAACCTCCCAAGTTGGCTTCTATTGCGCTCTCAATGGCCTCCCCCCCAAAGCTGTCTTTACCTACTTGATCCCCCTACATGATCCCCCCCCCTCTATTTTTACTCTTTTATCTCTCCTGCAGTGGGTGGGCACATTCTCGGATCGCCGTATGAGATTGAAAGCACAAGAAAGGAAGAAAAAAAATGATCTTGTGGACACACAGCACGACAGGCATTCAATAAAAAGTGAGAGACTGCACTGGTACCGTGTTTTTATCCACTCTTTCATCAGTATCAGACTCACATTACTAACACAAGTTGCCACCATCACACATTGAATAAGAAGAGTTAAGCCCTTTCTCCATAGGCAGACTGAAGCCCCCAACGCAAATCTAATGAAGAGAGTAATAGAGGATTTAGCTTTTAATCCACGTCTATGAAAGAGGAAATCTCCATTGTTAACAGAAGTTAAGAAAAAAAAAGATTAAGGCTCACAGTATTCAGAAATCACCGAAAGGCAAAGGTCGCAAGACATGCATGTTAAATAGGGCAACATCTGACGCAGACATTGACCTGGCCATATGTTTCAAGTCCCTCAGGGCTTGGTCACATCTGGCTACGATCAATGGCCTTTTAGCCGATACTTGACATGGTGGGATGCCGGATTCGTGACATGAAAGGTGCTTGAAGTCAAGGGACCAAAAGACAGGATTTATCTGAAAACAAGTGCTAAACCCAATCCAGTATATATACAGTATCTCATTTTTTTAGCAGTCACTGTTAAATTTACCTGTGCTAATATCAAATGTGCATAGTTGTGGCATCCTGGCTTTTTGCCCAACTCTCTCGAGATGATGACCCACCGTTCCTACTGTACGTGATACATCAACCATTTATGGTTAATGCATAACAGATTCCACTTTCAAATACATAAGGACGACAAAAGGATAGTGTGCAAAACCTCTATTCCATACTAAAACATTATTGCACAATGTTCTCGTTACAGGTCATAAAAAAGGCACTGATTAAACGATCAAAACTCTACATGACTCACTAACATCTGATTGATTTTTGGAAATAGCCAACTAGTAAATACACTTTCCTGCCCCAACCTTGCCCAAGCTAAAATCTCAACTGTGAGGCCCTTATCAAGAACAGGTCTCCACTTTGCTAATGAATAGAAGAGGGAGGGTTTACCTACAGCAGTGGTCGATAACCAATGGGTCGCACGCCGTACATGGCTCTTTTCATGAGTATGTATGGTTTGACGTTTTTAAAAACACCTCAGCTTGCACCTTGTTTTTGAATTATTAAAAAAAAAAAATCTCGATCAGAATGAGCTGCAACCATCTTAAGTAATTGCGGGAGGAAGAAAAGTTTAAAGTGATATATTTGTTGATATTTGGGACACGGTCTCTGGCATTATTCTTATTTCATAAATTTTATCAAATCATCACATTTCAAACAGCGGTTTTGTTGAATTTTGTCTCAAAATATACAGTGTGGCTCTTTCCTCTCCCCCCCAAAACAGTTTCAAAACATTTTGCTTTTATGGCTCTTTGAATAAAAAAGGTTCCCGACCCCTGGCCTACAGCTTCCCTTCTCCATGGCTATGCAGTCAGGAGGAATGCGTGTGCTTCTTTGCTGTTCAACCGGGAACAAGGAAAAACAACCACGGCCACTGTTCCGACACACTCTTTGGCACGATGCCTGTGCTGATTGCCTGCGGGCGCACAACCTGGAAGTGAAAATTGTTTCGACCCCGCAAGCAGACCGCCATCAAAAAAGACCGGCGCCGACGACAGCATAACCTTTGATAGATTTGATTCGAGGAGGTACGCTGAATTGTTGATGGGAAAATCCCGTCATAGTTTTTGTGTTTCTGAAGGTATTCCCAAATTCTTCAACATGCCGCATGTGAGGAAATAGTTCATGGCTTTTACATGAATTCATATTTTAACGGTATATTCCAATTATTTTCTAAGATAATGCATTTTGAAGACAGCACCTGCGCGACCCTACTGAGCAGCGCAGATGATGGATGGATGGATTTGGACAACTGTGGGAAGGAACACTACACGTTTTGTATTTAAGTGAATACAAATCATGTTTATTTGTGATGCCCCGAAATACAAGAAGTCTCAAACGGCCGTTCAGACTACAGACAAATACAGACTACACACTTTTACAGAGTTATTACACCATCCCCTGATCTGAAACCTACATGAGGTTAAAAAAATAACCTAAAACCTCAGCATGAGGAAAATAAAGAAACGTTAAGAAGGGAAACAATACACAGACATCGTCATTCATAAGCTATCGAATATAAGTGTGTTTTAAGCCTATATTCAAACACTTTCCCTAAGATTGCAGATGCAATCTCAGAGGGAAGGGCATTCCACAGCACCGGGGCCCGAATGGAGAACGCTCTTGAACCTGCGGATTTCTTCTTGGCTCTTGGGATCACTAGTGGACCAGCATTTTCCGAGCAGGAAAATGGGGGGGATATTAAATCTGAAAGATTTGAGTGGGCAATTCCAAGGGAAAAAAATATTTTTGGGAACATCTTTAAACTTTTGAGAAAAGTTTGACCACTGTCAGCACAAGAGCACCAAGGCTTTGGGATGGCAAACAAGTGGCAACATTCTTGCCTGTATCAATGAGGAAAGCAGTTAGGCATGACATTGTGTTACGCTAGCAGGGAAGGGGGCCAGGGTAGTTTTGGGGACAGTGGGTCAACACATGAAGCGCTTCACTGCACACGCCCACTCACCATTGCTGTACAAGGCCGTTCTCTGCTTCCAGTTCACGCTCGGCGCCTTTCCAACCTTTCCCTCATGCAAAGACATTTCTACAGCCTTGCTGCCATGAACAATGCAAACTAGAGGATCAAGATTGTTGTTCAGTGAGCATTTCTATTTGAAATCAGGGGTTGGCAATTATTTAGAGTCAAGGGCTCTCATTGGTTAAAACATTTTTCTTAATCCTGGAGACAAGAGGTAAGATCTTGGGCCCAGGCCCGAACCCGGCCCGAATTTCGGGCATAAAATGTCAATCATTGAATTGGACCGGGGCAGACTTCTCTCTCACAGTTTTTTTATTATCTTTGTGCAGAGTCTGCACAACATGCACTCACTTACACTCAAGTGATTATTGTGATGACTGCTTTTTAATTCTACACGAGTCATATTTTTCTGAAGTAACAGTACTTTTACTTTAGTAACACTTCGCCACTGCCAAAAATATATTATTCAGATCCATCATAAAGAACATTCTTACCAAACCACCAGTTAAACTCCAAATCACTAAAGCCAAATACATTTTTATCCTCTGTGTCACGGTAGAAGATGCACCGCTTCCTCTTTCCACCTCTATGTCGCTTACGTCAGTCGTCGTTTCCGCTTCTCGCCAATAGCTTTCAAACTTTACGAACTTTCTGATTCTCTGCCAAATATTTCACTATTTGCAGCTTGTAATCTACAGAATATGATTTTTTTTTCGATTTCATTTGTCTGCACTTTGCTGAGTGGTTGTTTAGATGCTGCACTTTGGCGCCCAGATGCACACTAGATTCGAGGGACCGGGCCCGGAGTAAACCCGAAGCTGTGTACTTCAGCGCCAAACTACGCATGGCGCCAAAGTTCAGCTTCTGGTTAACTTCTGGCCCATTCCCTCAAATCAAGTTAATTGACCGGGTTCGTGCTGATATACTTGTGGGTTGGGTCGGGCATGGATCATTTTAGCCCCGATCTTACCTCTAAAACATACACCTATATACATGCTATAATCCAATCATATATGCATATATTTATCACATACAATTACACACACCAACGTACCTACATACATACATCTAGACCTCTCTACCTCTTACCACTGTGACCTATGGATAAATGAATCAAATTCACCAGTAATTATTCTTGGTCATTCTCTTTTGTACCCACAATGCAACATAATTTTGTACCTTTTCTTGAACTGATGGATATTTAGACTTTGCTTCAGGTCCTTGTTTAGATTGTTCCACAGTTTTACAACGATTACAGATATAGAGAAAGTTTTCAATGTTGTTCTTACGTTTAGGTTAAAAAAAAAGATGTATTTTTAGTTGGACCCCATCCATCCATTATCTGCACCGCTCATCCTCAGTAGGGTCGCGAAGGTGCTGGAGCCCATCCCAGCTATCTTCGGCAGTGGGCAGGGGACACCCTGAACTGGTTGCCAACCAGTCGCAGGGCACACAGAGACAGACAACTTGCTCGCTCATTCACACCTAGGGACAATTTGGACCGGCCAATTGACCTGACATGCATGTTTTTGGAATGTGGGAGGAAACCGGAGTGCCCGGAGGAAACCCATGCAAGCACGGGGACAACATGAAAACTCCACACAGGAGGTTCGATCTCATGACCTCAGAACTGTGCCGCACACGCGCTACCCACTGCCCCGCCGTGCTGCCTCATGCTAAACATAAGAAACAAATAATAAATATTCGATAATTCAACATATTTGGGTGACTAGTCGACAATAAAATAATCGTTAGTTGAGCCCTGTTCACCAAACACATGATTTAAAAAAGTAAAATAATTTATGAATCGACTTTATTTTGGATATTTACCTTAAAACTCTCCGTTGGCGTCATTTCAACAATTTTTAAGATCCAATTTTAAAATGAACAATTGTGCCTCCTAGCGGCCAATCATTTGTGTTCAAGACATTTGTGTGAAGCCAGTTGATTGGAACAGGTGCTGCCCAGGAGAACATGTTTGACAGCGTGACCGGACTCGCTTTTTGATGTTTATTGTTTTTACTAAAAACTTTTGTTACGAAAACCTAATTAAATATCACAAATTGCGAACAGAGAAGAGATTAGCTCGTCAAAAAGTAAGTCAAATCTTAGTTTTTTGCATATCGAGTATCGATAGTTGCGTTAAGCCGTGGATTAATGACCCTCTTTCTAAATAAATAAATTATAAAACAAACGATCTCGATTTATTTTCCAACTGTTTGTAACTTTGAACTTAAACCATTTTCCCGTATTTTCTATGTTTTTTTATCATTTTAAATTGTGTATGCCATATAAAAAATATTAAGGAATTGTTTTTAATTATACTTCCATGTATGAAAGGCAACACTGAATTTACTGCAAGTGGGGAGAGACATTAGAATTGTTTCTGTTAAGTTGGTAAATAAAACAAACTAGTCGTGTACTTTAACATGGACTTATGCTGCTGTTCATTTATTTTATGGTACCATGTCCACACTTTTAATTAATGTTTACATTGAGTTATTTATGGGTTTTATGGATATTCTGTGGATTTTGAAGTTTTTCTCTATTATTGGATGAATGGAGGCTCCAAATGAAGTTTCCTCGGTCTTTTTGACGATGACAATAAATATTCTGAATCTAAAGAATCTGTCTTGCTGTGACTAAACGGGTGCCGCCTTATGTCTGTAAACTCGATAATTACTTATAAACAGGGATCGCAAACAAGAATAAGGGGAGCAGTTGTCTGAGGTTGACAGGTATGCTGTATTGTACTGTTCAGATGTATTTTATACACTAATTATGAACTTGAAATATTTAAAGGTACATTGTGTCGTTTTTGACCATTGGATGGCACTGTATGGTGCCAAATGAGCACGGCGTAGCAGCAAGATGGCACACAAACATGGCGGTAACGACTAAGTATGGATTCCTCAATGTAAAAGAAATACAAATATCTATAATATATAATAATAGATAATACCTAGGAATATTTATAAAATTAAACATTGGTATAATAGTTCATGTATTTTTGCTTATTATTCAAATCTGTTTTTCTTTTCAATGAATGGAGGTTTTTGTTCAACTAGGGGGCACTCAATATAACACACTGTCCCTTTAAGGTTCAAATGGTGGCAAATGACTAAGTTAATGTTAATTGAGGAGCTTCGTTCGGGAGGAAATCGTTCATTTTGTCGCCCTCTTTCGCCTGGTATAAGCAATATATACAGCAATTAAATACTGTACTTCACGGCAGGGTAAAACTATTGATGACAGATATTATTATCAAAAGAATGATTTCGTTACTTAGCTATGCAGCAATCTTCAGGCGTTATTAAAGGAAGCTGGGCATGAAACAGACAGGATACAGCAAAACGACTTTTTTAAACAATATATTGTTAAATAAAAATGAATGACGTGAGCCAAATGGCATATAACACGCAAGCTCAAAACAGTTAGAAGGTGAACGCTTTTCCTGTGTTCCGCCCGGAAAGCGCTGTTTTAACGTTCCCCCCCCATCTTATTTTTCCATGACCGCGGCTACAACCAAGGCTAACAGAGCAGCTAGCTGGCTAGCTAACAGTCATGGAGACGCTGCGAACGTCCGCTCGTCTCCGGCGCGATCGTCACCTACCCCAGGCGAGCCACACCGCGACGACTGCAGCGGACATGGTGCTTGGCGGCGTCCTCCTCGTGTAAGTTTCACGTGGAACGCAATGTTTTTTTCCGAATCGCCATCCCCAAAAGCATCCCTGCAGCTCTGCCCAAATTCCTCCTCCGCCTCCTTCCTAGGCGAGACTCCCCACTGGCTCAAAACATCTGCATGGAAAAAGATGCCTGGCTTCGAAAAAAAAAAGGAAAATTACCAAAACACCCTGCGAAAAACTGCTTTCCACCGTGGTGGTAACCAGACCGTTTAGGGGTGCTCAAGCATCCCCTAATTTTAATTTATTTAATTTTTAAGCTAATAAAAGAAAGGATAGGCTAAAATAGGATGAACAACGCTAGATAAAAGATAAAGTCAAACAAACAAAATGTGAGCAACGCATCATCGTAAATACTCTGTCTTCAAATTTAATTTCTCCTTGTGTTCCTGCTCGGAAAATGCTAGTCTGCCAGTGATCCAAGAGCCAAGAAGAAATCCGCAGTTTCGAGAGCATTCTCCATGGGAGCCCCGGTGCTCTGAAATGCTCTGACCTCTGAAATTCCATCTGCAATCTCAGTGGAACTGTTTCAATCGAGGCTTAAAATTGACTTCTATTCAATAGCTTATGAATGGCCTATGTTTTATGCTGACGTCTGGAAGTGGGATGACTTTGTGTGCGGTCCCTTCTCAAGGTTTCTACATTTCACTCATTCTAAGGTTTTCGGGTTTTCCATTACCCTCACGACGGTTTTACATCAGCCGATGGTGTCATAAAAGGGTGTAGACTGTGGTCTGTGCAGCTCTTTGAGACTTCTTGTGATTAAGGGGGTCACAAACAAATTTGACTTGACTTGAAATGCTTCAGACTGTGGGTGTAACCGGCTTATTTTGGGGGTATATATAGATCTTTATAGATCTCTATCTCTCGCCATATATCTCCTATATTTCTCAAAATGAGCTATTATGTAATTATGTATTATATGTAATACATATTTTGATTTTTTTCTGTTTAGCGGGCTATAGGTTTCCCACCCCGATCTGGATACCCAGCACCCTCAAAGCTCTAAACCTAAAATTGCCCGTTTTCGACCAACGTGAGGATTTGTTTTAGTATTGCACCGAAACATCAATTCGTAAAGAGAGCTAATAGTTATTTATCGACACAAATTATGATGTGTTTTCTTTCAATTATTTCCCACATTCCCAATGAAACATTGGGGTTCATGTATGAAAAAAAATACATACATATAGATAGATAGATATCTCACCCAAAAAAAAGACCATGATATCAGGTCACGGCTAAAACATCGCAAAGAAGGTTTTAAATAAACTTCTGATTTGCAGGGTCCTTTATGCATTTCAACCATGGGTGTAACCAGCCATATTTTGTAGTATATCTATTAGTATTTTTGTAGTATTTTAATAGTGTTTTTTTCTTGTCAGAATGAAGACAAAAATTAGGTCCCTGCATTAAACCAGTTTTAAGTAGCACATGGGTTTTATTCGTGACTATTTTAATATAAGATCAGGCAATCTTTTGTTAACACTTATGATTGTTTTCATGGCTCTCCTTGCACAGTAGTCGGCAACCACCGGGCCCGAACCGGTATGAGGCCATGTGTAGTTTAGGACCAGGCTGCACAGAAATTAAAAAAAAGAAAACTCCTTGTACAGTTCCACACTAAATCGTGCATACTGTACACACATTTATTTTTATTTCAAGTGACTGAGTTTGGGTGCATGTTGTACAGTGGTCTTTTGGTGGTATATTACGTATTCGAGCAAAGATTGATCAGTCGACATATCGCTAACCACATTTGCTCGTCATTGAATACAACGGGAATCGAACCCGGAACACAGCAGCGAGATCGCCAAATCCTGACCACAAGTTTACTAGGATTGTAAATGACGTAGGCAAAGGTTTTGATTTAATCTCATCATCACACTATTTTACAACTACACGTTGTAGTGGAGCATAATGGGAAATAGTTAAGCCACAACAACGTTGTACAAGGTGGTATGTGAGTAAAAGTGGTGTGATGATGAGACAATATCGATTTAGTAACATTTATTAACTGTCCTTTTAAATATTTCACAGATTCGCTTTTGTGGCAATCTCACATTTATGGTTTTCCATGTCTAAATCTTGAAAGAGTTCTAAGTATTTCAGAAGGAAAGTTTTCATCTGGACCAAAATGTGATTTAAAAAGAAAGAAAAAACAACATTTGTTTTAAATTGCTTCGAATTCATGTGGTGTTTTTTGGGGGGTCGACTTGGTCTTTTCTGTCTGATTTCAAAAGGCATTTAAAATGTCTTGAATTTAACTTGCCTTAAGCTAGAGGAACGCTGTTAATACTGTCAGGTGACTTTTCTCTCCATATTCTGAATAGGTTAACAGGCAGCCCCATTGAGTTTATTTCCTGTATTTGATATTGGCAGTCCAGCGCCGGGTGCGTCTGTTGAGAACCAGGAACGGAGATGGGAACCCAATTGCGTTAGTTTCTTAGTTTTATTTAAAAAGAGGCTCCCACGATCCAGTGATCGTTGATTGTGGGGAGCAGGTCGCTCGTGACGCGGAAGTGGCACTTCTCTGGCGACCGATCGCGGTGTCGAAGAAGGAAAAGCAGGTCGGGTTACCGGGGTGCAGGAGCAGAGACGTGATCGAACGGAAACAGGTCGAAGCCGGGAAACGTACGGGAGTCAGGTTCGGAAGGCTTGCCTTAGCGGGAGCTGAAGGTTCGCAACGATCGGACGCCGGTAACGGGGAGCCGGGGGGTTTAAAAAGTGGCAAGGAGCCAATCAGCGACCAGGGCTGTTGGCGCCACCGGGGCAGACGCAGGTGTCCCGAATCAGTAATCATGACAGCGTCTTTAGGGAAAGTATGGCCCAGGGCCAAAAGTGGCACATCCAATCCCTCTGATTGGTCCCAACTGCGACTGGACATCCGAATACATGCAACATTTTAGCAGTTCTCTTGTTTTTTGTTAGACTATAGTAAAAACTAAATATCAGCAGTTCTCTTGTTTTTTTGTTAGACTATAGTGAAAACCAAATATCAATATTTTTATTGTATTTATGTTTTAACAGCTGAGCATTGGCAATTCGTGACACAAATTGGAAAAAAACTTGTTTTTTCCTTTTAGTAATTATTGCACCTTCATAGGCAAAAAGCATTTTGATCCCCTACTGAGAAGGACCCCAGTAGACATGCATGGTCTGGTTTTGGTCCTATGGTTCCAGTTCGGAAGGACGGGCCCCTCCTTCAGACCCCTTACCCTTATTTACAACATGCCCACTTTTATCCAGCTCAAGCTGATTCACATCCTTTGGCAGCGTCTTGTTGCAGATTTGGTCTCTCACCCTCAGGATTATTTTTAAGTTGCTAAGCAACATCTTCACATGTAGGCTGTAGTATAGTACATAATAATAATAATATAATAATAATTTCCTTGTATTGTCATTCTGTGTAACAATGTACACAGAACGAAATGTCGATTGCACCTGACCCGTTGTAGCGAGCCGATGCAGCCGCAGCCAACAGAGGGCGCCGCCGACCACTTTTTAAGTCTTAGGAATGACTCGGCCGGGGCGCGAACCCGAACCTCCCAGTCTCAAAGCGGGCGCCTTACCATCTAGGCTACTGAGCTGGTATAAAATGTCGATTGCACCTGACCCGTTGTAGCGAGCCGATGCAGCCGCAGCCAACAGAGGGCGCCGCCGACCACTTTTTAAGTCTTAGGAATGACTCGGCCGGGGCGCGAACCACCGACCTCCCAGTCTCAAAGCGGGCGCCTTACCATCTAGGCTACTGAGCTGGTGAATACGCACATTTGTAGATTTGTGTGTGTGTGTGTGTGTGTGTGTGTGTGTGTATATATATATATATATATATATATATATAAATGGTAAGCACAGATTTTGATATCGTTTTTGTTCACCATGTAACTTAAGTACTCGAGTAAAAGTAGCTAGTTACAAGGGAAAGTTACTACAGTATTTCTTTTACTTTAAAAAATACCGCCCTTCAGCAGACAAAGTAATGTGGCGCTTTTGACTGTTGGTAACGGTAACGGCGGAAAAAGTGATTAGTTAGATGACCCCGTTACTGAAAACACAGCGCCGTTACGTAACAGCATTATACCCAACACTGGTCTTAATACATAACAAAGCCAAACACAGTTCGTTTCAGGGTTTGGTTCCCAAGTTAAGAATCAAACAGAGGTATATTTGTATGAACTCCAAATGGTAACTTAAATGAAACCTTATGTAGCCCCCGACGGTCCTTGACCCTGTTTACCCCACCCACTGACGATGATGCGCAGCAGGCAGGCGGCTTGTGAAGTTGCAGAAGCTGCAGAAGCTGCGTGCTGCTATTTGTGCCAGACTGCAGCCCACCACCAAGCCGCAGCTTATCGGAGCAAACCATTCCAGCTCTCCGGGTTCGTAACACCTGCCATGGGCTGTTGCCTCAAACAGAGGGGGAAAAAAGGATTCGTCTTGCATCGGTGCGCTTGCCTCGCCGGTTAGGATTCGGAACGTCGCCGACGAGAGGCTCCGGCGCGATGCGCGTCCAAGCTGCGCTGGTGCCGCCGTCGTGAAAGCGAAAGCGGCAGCATCTGCTCGCCGCCTGCGACGGCGCTGTAGCCGCTCAGGCCAGTCCGTGTACGTCCTCATGCACGCCTCCGAGGTGGATATTCGGTACGGGACTCTTCGAAATGCGCCGCTCGCTCGCTTCTGCGGCGAGCGCTTTGCTTGTGCGTGAGGCGTCAAATGCAAGCAAGCCACGGACGTAAGTAGGACGGACGCTTTTGTTTTTGTCGCTCCGAGGCGGTGTATTTACGCGTTCAACTTATCTGTATGTGTTGGATGTTTTCATTGAAACGGATGACGGTAATCCGAGCTGTCTCGTTATAGCTGTGCAGTGTCGTCGCATCCAAAAATTGTTATCAAATGGAGAACTTACTTTGCTCCATGCAATTCCCTACACCCATTCAGGTGTCATTTGCATTTAAACAAGATTCACTTTTTGCACCCAGAAGGGTCCACTATGGTAAACAATGAATATTATATCAGCATGTTTAGGTTTCTTAGCATGCTTCAGCCCAGTCCATGCATTGTAGACTATTGTTTGACAATCCCCCTATTCCCCACCCCCCGGAATGCGATGCAAAGGATTAAACATTAATAGTTAGTGATATTTAACTATAGTTGCCCTCAAATTCTTCTGTACACAAAAATGCAGTGGTACTTCAAGTCAAGTTACATTTATTTGTAAAGCCCTTAATTACAAAACGTCTCAAAGGACAGTACAAGCCACAGTTATACATCCCCTAATCCGACACCGACACTTCACTTTGCTTATTAATTATAAAATTTATGAAAACACTGATGAAATAATACTGTATTTGTGAGACAACAATATACCGTAAAATTCAAACTATAAGGCACGCCTGATTATAAGCTACACCCAGTACTTTTTTAAAGATAAAAACATTTTGTACATGCACAAGCCTAACCTGACTATAGCCCGCATGTTTCCACATAGAAACATGAGATCTTTTCAAAAAAAGACGGTACACAGAGAGCGTTTTAATAATGTCTAGTATCTTAACCCCTTAACGTTCCGATGGACCTTTGATAAACCAATATGTGTCTGTCTGATGTCACCAGTCACTGAAATCTGTCATGCCACATATCATTGGAAAGTGCAAACTTTTGTGATTAAATATATCATGACCATTTCAAAATATACTCATCAGAGAAACATCACCATCAGTCTGAAAAAAGATAGCTGAAAACTATAAAACTGGTGCAACACACCATGACATCCCCTGGGCCGTCTTCAACTTCTTTGAATGTCAGGGAAAATGGCTTTGTTACATCAAGGACAATCCAGAGAATCCAACAGTGTCAATTTTTTTTGACAATTTATTTCAAAACACACGATAAAGCCTACTGATTTCTGCTTCGTTGGACTTTGCTTCTTGTAATACGTTTGCGTGACCACATTTTTTTCCCCTTTACTCGTTAAATGATTCCCATTATGGTAGTTAGCGCTCCCCTTTAGATTGACACATTTTCCATGATGAGAGTCTGCTCATACTAGTTTTATCCATGCACAATGCGCAAAGTTACATTAAACTTGCCACATATATTCCCTCGGTCTCACTCTTACCTTTACTGCTCGGGCACCCTCTGGTGGCCGTTAGAGAAGAAATGCATCAATTAATCGCATCATTGCATAAGCTGCAGGCTTGAAAGATAGGGAAAAAAGACGCGGCTTAAAATCCAAACTTTACGGTAGTTATCTTTCAAAGGTTAAACAGATATGACTTGAGAAGATTTTCAACACCGTGGCATTTTAATGTAACGAGACAAACATTCAAGAAATGTCATGACGTAATAACTAAGCAATATTTTGTGTGTTCATTCATTGGCGAGTTTGATAAACGAATCCTGAGTTTTTTTTTTTTAATCACTATAGATCACTAGTCCAAAATTGCCCTCCATGCTTTTTGCACACCTTGTTTAGTCACACTTTGATTTTTTTTTTCACAGCAGCATTTTGTCATTATTTGTTCAATCCATTTTGTAGCCTTACTGCACTTAATTTTCCCTGCAGGTGTGAACAAGGCTGAAAGGAATCTAAAAAGAGAATTGATTGGACCAAATTTGGCTGTGCTGGAGTAGGTCAAACCCAACATTCAGATCCCGAGTTCTGATGGGTGTACGGCGATGCTGACATCCCCACTAAAACCAAGAACGACATCATGCTGAAGACTGAGGCCACGGGGGAAAGGAGCAGCCTTCGGAGTGCCTCCCCGCACCGCAATGCCTACCGGGCTGAGTTTCAGGCCCTCAAGAGGGCCTTTGATCAGCCTCAAACCGATGGAAACTCCAAGCCCCAGGACCTGGATGGTGGAAAGCAACCCAGGGGCCGTCAGTACGGGACCCATGTCAGCCGCATTAAGAACATGTTCATGCAGATGGGGTCTGAAAGTGCTGCTGTTAAATCGAGAAGTCAAGATGACATCTCGCCCCAAAAGCCGACCAACTTTATTAACAAATCTGATGGCTCAGTGATAAAGCTCCAGCATTCCTCATCGGCCGAGAGGGTCGGTGGCGCGGGGGCAAAGTTCTCGGAAACCAGGAAGCTGTTTGAACAGCATTCGCGTGACCAATCACAATCACCAGTCTACCCCTCTGGACGTGATAAACGCGGTTCCCACGAGCACCTTGACGATTGGCGAGGCGCAAGGTCTAACAGAGGCAGCACGGACTCGCTGGACTCTCTGTGCTCCAGAACGGAGGCGTCTTCGCCAACCGTTAGTCAACTAAGTGCTGTTTTTGAAAATGCCGACCAACAAAACCAGGGTGTGCCCTTCAAAGGAATCAGCAGACGGGCCTTGTACTCACCTGACGGGTTCCATCGTCAGGGAGGGGATCTAAGTGAGGACGATGCACGGCAGTCTCCGATCCGTGGAACTTACCGCAGCAGGATAGGGGCAAAGTTTCCTTCGTCTTTGTCCGCTGATGAACTGCTGAGTTCCGGAGGTGAGACTGTTGATCGCAAGCAATTCCTACGAGATAAAGGAACCCAGGAAAAACTCGACAATGGGCAACTATCAAATGCAACCACAAATGGAAGTGAGGTCAATGGCTCTATTGAGGAGGATATCGATGGGTTAACGGCTACAAATCATGATTTGATTACCAAAAATACTTTTGAGGATGAAACTCCTGAGCCACCAACCATTCAAAGTGCTTTAGCTGAAGAAAACCAAGAAGGCCCTACCAAAAAAGACACTCCAGACTCCCCTAAAGACCAAAAAGACGAGCCTCAAGAGGAATACACTGGGAATGAAGGGGTGATTTTTAACGCCGATGGCGACGCGTGCTACCAGGGTTGGGGGGAAAGTTGCACCGACCCCGAAGACGAGCTGTACGACGATGACGACATAGTCTACGACCCAGGTTCTGACGTAACTGAGATTCCTGGTCTGCCGGAGGAAAACAAAGAGGACATCCCTGCAACCAGGAAGATTCGCTTCAGCACTGCTCCCATCACAGTAAGTTGGGCGCTGCTCCAAACTCGTTTAGGTAGTTTTGAAAGCAGATTAGAAAATATATATTTTCACCAAAGCGACCTGATTGGGAGATCATTTCTCTAGTGTAGTTAGCTTCACTTTTGATCTCAGAATTGTATATTTAATTGAACCATTTCCTTGTAAGACCACTGCGTGAGGTTCTAACAACGGTCACATCATAATATTTGATAGAGCAGCAAACGAGCATGTATCAACATGAAATAAGTTGCTTAGGTGACAAGGGCTGTAGCTTTTTTATGAGGCAAAGCTTGATGGTTAAAACATCTGCCCCTTAGGTAAAATTGCGCTCATCAGCAGAACATCTGTGCATGTGTTGGTCGATCTGGTTGTGCACCTTGTTTCTATGCTTAATGCACTTTAAATCACATCTGATTCTAAGCACAATTTAACCAGGCGCATCTAGGTTTCCTGTCTCATTTAATTTGACATATTTTGCCAATAATGCTGAATAATGGCTGGAGATGCACTCGTTCCTTTTAATTGCACATGGAGTTGTTTTGATGTTCCATCATCAGACTGAGAACATGTTGAACACAATGAAGCGAGTGTAGTTTGTGGATTGCGAAAATGGATTCTGAAAGATTACAGGAAATATTTTCCGCTCGTAATCCTCAAGCTTTTAGGTTCAATAAGATTAACGTCTGTGGTAGTAAACATCATTTTTTAGGGGGGCCTCTGGGCACTGGTTGTGTTTTGACTGTGATGGTCTGTTTGGGTGCAGTGACCGGAGAACAGAAATTGACTATTGATTGATACAGCTGTCAATATTCTGCTTCCTGTATTGAATAATGTGGAGAACAGTAGGCCTAAAAAAATGTCCAGTATCCGTGTGATTGTTTTCTTTTTTTCTTAATTTAGCTGTACACAAAGAACCTAACGTTTAAAAAAAAAATTACAAACATGGTCTTTGCAATATTAACTATCTTATGTGCCTAAAAACAATACTTATGCTGCAAAAAAATAATTTTAAGTATTATTTTTATGTATTTTACTACAAGTTTCAACAAATGTAACCTATCCATTATGTGCACTGCTTATGCTCAGTAGGGTTGCGGGGGTGCTGGAGCCCATCCCAGCTATCTTCGGGCAGTGGGCAGGGGACACCCTGAACTGGTTGCCAGCCAGGCGTAGGGCACACAGGGACAGACAACTCACTTGCTCATTCACACCGAGGGACAATTCAGACTGGCCAATTAACCTGTCTTGCATTGCGGTGCCGTGCTGCCACCAATTTACCAAATTAAATAAAATATCTTTTATAATAAAGAATCAATAATATTGTTTTTGTAATATGTTCTTCCTTTATAATTACACATAATTTTTTCAATTTTTAGTGAAATTTAAAATAGGGTCTTATTAATACCGTATTTGAGTTGTTTTACGAATTACTTTATTTTAGTGGACTTTTTTGCAGTTAAAACAATGGTCAGAAGGGATTGTAACCTGTTCAACTGTAAGTTGTCATGGAAGGCCAACTAAATTTTTTGCAGTTCTGCTTGCCTTTTGGATAATGTAACATTCCAGGCACTTAGACAAGCTGTCAAGCGTGCCATCAAAACTTGTTTATCTCCAATGTATGGAAAGGCACCCCACATAATCAACAATGTATGTACAATAAATTAAGTTATTTTTTTCCCGTAAAATGTCTATGTTTTTAAAAGTGTGTTGATAAATGAATGAATACAACGTTCTTTCGAACATGAGAAAAACAACACAGTTCAAAAAACAAAAGCAATATTAACGTAACATGTCCGAAAAGGAGTAGGAAGAACTGTTTCCTTATTAAATCCTGCCCTTTCGACTTTCTTAATAATTATCTTGCCGCGAGATCTCCTGTGTATTTACATATAAAAAACACCTCATAAATGTACACATTTACATAGGTTCATTTTGCAAGACAATAGGGAAATAATAACAAATAAAAATAATAAACCATATTTAGATACAACTGTATAATTGATCTATGAAAAATGGCTAGGATCTTCAAAGACCTTTATTTTTCCTCTACCCTGTTAATACCATGATTTTGTAACGCTTTTTAGATTACAAAAAATAGAAATAAAAATGTATTCAACCTTTTATATTTGGAGGAAATGATTGAAATGATCTTAACCTGGCACTGTTCATATAATAAATTCAGTCTGAGTACTGGGAGCTATCACAAAGTAGGGGTCGAGAATCAATCCTATAAACATCCTACAATGAACCAAGGCAGTTAAGGCCTGCTCTTCGAACAAAAAAGTTTATTTTTGCTAATTACTGTGTGCCATCTCTTACTATAACATAGCATTTATTTCCTCCCCCAGTTTCACATAGCATTTTTTGGGTGACAGTTAAAAAGTTCATTTTGGACAAAAGCTGATACCGTATAAAAAGAGCTCATTCATCATATGGAATATGGAGGGAAAGCAGTCCCCACATTTCACACACACACTGCCACACCCCCTCCTCTCAATTTCATTATGCAACCCCCTCCCCTCTGTCCACAAACACGTCCATTCTTTTGTTCAACCATATAACGATGGGACAAAAGACGTGCTCTCAAGCCCCACATGAGTCGACCCCCAGAAAGGAGGAGACTGCAGAGCTCGTCTTGGCACAGGCACAAATATATATACAAATCTTTTAATCTTTAACAGTTCTTGTAATATTTCTTAGTGCTGCTCCCTAAAGCGGATAAATCATTTTAACATCCGAGCTTTGCCGCCCTAATTGATTTAAAAACCAGGCGGCCAGCTGCTAAGAGGAGAGTGCGCATCCAGCGTTTTTGATGATCGTTTGTGAGCAGGGTAATCAAGTCTGGTTGAAAAGTTTTCAGTACTCAAAATATGTGAACCTTTAGCAGAAGAGCTTCATCAAAATTGAAGGTATTCCCAAACAGATTTTCTTTTCAATTAGTCACAGCACGTGTGGTGTTCCTCCCCACAATGTTGCAAATATGTTACGAAATATTTCACGCACTGGGGGACCCCAGAAATTGAATCCCAAAGTTGACCCAACTGGCTTGTTTCCGGTAGATCTGTGGCATCATTGGAAGGATGCAACACTTTCAAAATGGCGAATCAATAACACAACCTACTGCTAACAGGTTCACCTGGAAGCTTTCAGGAGACGCATGCTAACGCTTGAGCTAGCTGGACAATATCATAATAAATGCAAGACCCGCTGCGAAATACGCAAAAAGAAAAGTCACAATCACATACCTAAAAGGAGGTAAGGGGAAAAACAGAATGCGCGCTGTACACAATGGCAGGTAAACTTACCGCAAGGAGATTTTGATGATCAAAGAATGCAACTCAGACAAATCAGTCAAAAGTTCCCCAACGACACGCTAAGCAAAGTTACAATATCTCCAAGCTGAAATGACGCTATGCATCGGCTGATACTACAATCGTTGTCTGTTTTCCACCGGGACCTGCCATTCTTTTGAGTCTTCGATGTCTTTTGGTGACGTCACAGCTCTTGGGGATGTCAGGTCAAAATGTGTTTTTTAAAAGTTAATTTCGGGAGATCCAGGGCGTGTGGAATATTGAAACATCTGCATGATTGTGCGGAGGAACACTACACCTTCTGGGTCTAATTGAAAAAAACAAAATGGGTCTTGTAATTCCTTTTAACCATGAAAAACAAGTTTTCGGTTTCTAGCAGGTGATTACAGTTGTTTCTAATTAATTGTCCTGTTACTGTAATGGCACTTTTGCTTTCACTGGGCGGCTACATTGTGACCCAGTGAGGAAACGACTTCAGTCGAGCTTCCCGAAGGCGCTGACCTACAGAACCGAATCCCTTCACGTGCTCAGTCAAGCAACCGTCGGGTTTTAGTGTCTCATCGGATTGCGCTGGCAGAGTCACGCTTCCCATGCCCTATTTCCACATCCCTTTTTTTTTACATGAAGTACCATTCTCTTCTTCCACTGTTTGCTGTCTGTCTGTCAGGGTGTGGATCTCGCCAAGGGATTTTGTCAGAGGAGGCTTCTTTGTATGCACTGTCTAAACTTTGTATTTGTACTGTATTTTCCACACTGTTAGGCGCACCCCCCAAAAAGTAGTCTTTTGTTTTCATATATAAGGCGCATCAGACTATAAGGCGCATGGAATTGAGACTACAGTCAGAGCTTCCCCGTGTACATATTAATGCAATTTATTAATGTGCCGCTGACCAAGATTTCAAATAATTGTATGCAACAGTAATCAAATCCGAATTATGGCTGTGAGAGCGCTGACACATTACCACTAGACCACCAGTGCTACAGATGACATAGGAAATGGCATTAGAGCTTACGCCATTATCACACCATTTTTACTCACTGTGCCCCAACACTGATTTGCAGAGTGCATTCTGAAAGGTTAAACAGTGTCTCTACTTCACCTGTGTGTGTATAATGTGTCAGTTTAATATGTTTGCCTCCGAAAGTTTTTTTTTTTTTGTTGACTTTGTTTTCTATGTTCTTCATTATTCGTAGGTGAAAGAGTGTTTTAGGTATCAGAATGTACTATGCAAATTCGTGTTCTTGGCACCGAAACAACAGTGTGATGAAGAGATAATGGTTAAAGCCTTTGCAGGACACTCCTGAAAAAAAATGAAATATGAATTGAAATATTTACGGATTTACACATTTGTTTTTTTGTAAAATACAAATGTTTTTGCTTTTTACACGATGAACAGATTTAAAGTCAAACAACAACATAAAAATGCTGAAAATGCATAACAATAACATACATTTGAATTATTAACTCTTCAATGCTATACAGAAATAAAAATAATAAATAATAATAATAATGCAAAAGAAAATTACAATTCTATTTTAACCAATTAAACATGCAAAGAATATACATTTAAAATAAGTAAAACAAAAAGCATAAGATGAGCAGTTAGAACAATATTATTATATTATTACTGAGTCCAAATTTGGCTAATTTTTCAGTTTTGTTTTATATAGTTTTTTTTCTTTCAGTACAGTACTTTTTTTGTCTTTCATTATGAATCTAATTATTAGCCAACACCTATAGAGCCTTTTCCGTCTTTGTATCCAAGATGCGCATGCATTGTTGAAGCAGAATGTCAGAATTCCTGTCAGTTTATAGGAGCCCATTGCCACAAAAAGATTGTAAATCGTCAATAGGAACAGAGCAAAATAGCACAAGGTATGTGCTAGCTGCAAGATAGGGACTTTATTTTAGTCATGAATGTCAACAATAAAAAAAACCTTCTTTTGATCGGTGCTGATTTCTTTAAAGCTACTGAAAAAATGGTATTGAAAGTGCTTGAAAAGTGCTTGAATTTGGTCATGAAAAGGGTGTACTAACCCTTAATTTGCCAAAGAGAGCGCTGCTGGCCCCTAAAGTGATGGAGGTGCAATGCACAATATTCCAGGATAGTAAAAAATAAAATAGTTCCAGATTTCAAAGGCACCCCACTATTTGAGAAGCACTGAGTTAAACTATTGTGCTTTGGCTGCTACATTTGTGTATTGGATCGTGCCCCTCTTCCATTCGAGGCCCGCTGAATAGCCTCATCAATGTGATCGATGTGTGTCAGCCGTCTTCCCTCTGGCAATGTGTCCTGATACACCAGTCCGGTCTAGATGGCGCGGTTGGGCTACGTGCTGTTTTGCCGATGAACGGTTCACGTTTTGGATATTGAAATGGAACAAAGGCGCGGGAAAGTTGAGGTCATCACCCTCACCTTAATATCCTATTCCAACAGACAAACGTTTGGATGAGAGGGAGTGCTCCCAGGGAAAAAACGAGATTCTGAATCTCTGCAGTACAACGTGTCACACCGTGTAATAGGGCTGCAAGATTTTGTAATACACCTAATGACTATTTTTCAGATCTGGATTGCAATTTTGATGCGATTTTCGATTTTAAAAGAATGCATTTTCTGTGCTTGTTATATCTTTGGGGGTCGAACTTAAACAGAGTGACTTGCAAACTTACTTCAAGGTGATGTTACAACTGACTGAGAGTATACAACAGTAACAAAATAACAAGTACAGATCTACAAATGAAAACAAATAGGGCAGTTGAATCGATTTTCTTTATTGTCATTACACAACAGAACCACAACATTGGTGGGCTTCTCTTTTTCTAGCCCTGGGTAACCGCGACTTTTGCAAGGTCTCCGTATTGATTCAAATACAAGAGTCTCGAATGTAGCGGTTTTCCACAGGTAGTAGCTCCAGGTCTTCTGTTTCACAGGTAATGGATCTGGCGCTGGTGATTAGCCATGTTTGGTTGTGGTGGCTCAAGAGTCGTTAGCCTAGCTGTGAACTTTCCTTTCGACGCTGTCTCAGTCTCCTCCTGGACCCGATAGCAATCCTCGGAGCACCCTCTGGAGATTTCTTTGCCCGCCTCTGACTTTCCTCAGTCCAATTTTATTGTTTAATTACTCTTCAATCTTACGAGCAAAAGCTATGAGCTTTGGCGTTTGATTTGGTGGCCATCTGTGCAAGGGCTGTTTGTTTGTCTGACTGACGGCTTACACCAGCCTATCACAGTTGCACACACACGTCTTGCAAACTTTGACTCGCCTTTATTGGCTAGTACCATTAAAACCTGTTTGTGTTTGGCCGGCGGGGCTAAACCCCGAAATGTTCTCTCCATCACTCACAAACATGGAACTATAAATCTTTGATAAAAACAGTGTTTTGCGGTTAAACTCTTGCACTAGGTCACATCGCGGTATCGATTAGATATTGGTTAATCGTGCCCTACTGGGTACCTAACCAAACACAAAGAATGTCTCTGGTTTTGTTGCTGATTCTTCAAAACGCATAAAATGGAAATGAACAGTAAGCCTGTTTCGTTCTCCGCTAGCTCGTATTTACTTCCAAAAAGGCATTAACCATTATCTCTTTATCGCACTATTGTTTAGGTGCCAAGAACACTGATTTGCATTGTGCATTCTCATAGCTAAAACACCCTTACCGACGAATGATGGAGACAAAACAGAGTCTTTCAACAAAATATTGTACAAACTTTTCGGAGGCATAAGTATTAAACTGCAACATTGTACACACACAGATGAAGTTGAGACACTGTTTAATCTTCAACACTGTGTCTAAAGAGCCAGGTTAACCACATCAGCACATGCCAGTGCCTAATCCTAAATGTGATGTACCTTATACATGACCATTACATCTTCCTCTGTTTTATCTGGCCTGTAGCCTAATGCGGGTTGAAAATTAGATGGGCTCCCAGCCAAGAACTTTGCTTTCAGGCTCTGATGGGGAGGATTACTCTGCTTTAGTAGCATGCCTGTTTTGGCTGATGATGATATGTTTACCACTCTATGATTAAAACAACAAAAACAGAATGGTAATAATAGATGAAATGCGATGGCGTCAAGACTGTTTTTTGGGGATTTTAAAAGTATTGATCCACAAAAATTAAATATTGGAGAGTTCGCATGAGAGAGAGAGAGAGAGAGAGAGAGAGAGAGAGAGAGAGAGAGAGAGAGAGAGAGAGAGAGAGAGAGAGAGAGAGAGAGAGAGAGGAGAGAGAGAGAGAGAGAGAGAGAGAGAGAGAGAGAGAGAGAGAGAGAGAGAGAGAGAGAGAGAGAGAGAGAGAGAGAGAGAGAGAGAGAGAGAGAGAGAGAGAGAGAGAGAGAGAGAGAGAGAGAGAGAGAGCAGAAAAAAGGTCGGCAACAAGTATCAGGCAGGAAACGGGGCAAAACGGGTCGATGGCCGGGATGGAAGAACAGGGCAGAAACGGGTCCAGAAACCGGTCGGCATCAGGTAACAGGCAGGAGAAAACAGAGCAGGAGAGTGTCGGAGGGTACGGTGCTTGCCTGGCAAAAGCGTAGGTCCGCAGGACGGTCTGACAGCTTCCTCTCGGAAGCCGAGGGTTTGAAAAGAGTCAATGAGCCAATCAGCGCTCAGGGCTGTTGGCGCCAACGAGGCATTCGCAGCTGCCCCGAATCAGCAATCATGACAAATGTATTCAAGAAATCAGTATATGATGCAGCATAAAGTATGTCCACAAGCTGGCAACAATGGATCAAAAAGTTATTTCAGAAAGGGGAAAAGGATAACTGATGATAAAACAGAATGTCTTAAAATTTCTGACCTAAAGAGAGCTGAATTCATGTAAGCATTTTCAAAATCATTCAATAAGAAAAAATACAAATTTATTGCATTGTGTGATCCAGTCAAAGACAAATATTGTATCCAGCAACTAATGAATTATATTGATAAACATTCAATTTGGCTATATAATTAGTCTTCCTGCCTCGCAATAGATAGTTTGCGCGTTTCCCCCTTAAGCTGTGAAAACCTGATTAGTGATAGTCCTAATTATGTGATTTTGTTTTTTCATTTTGAGTCACAAGAGAGAACTGTATCAAATAGCGAAACACATAACGGTTGACAGTTTGCTTATGAGATCAGAAAAGGGCAGCTGGTATTAAAGTGTATTTCGACTAAGCTTCTTTTCAAGGGAACTGAATTAAAAAGTATTTGACTAACTCCTTCAAAAGGATCAAGCTGTGTACAACTTTATATGTGAGGTTTTTTTTTTGATTATCGTCCTTGACACCTCCACGGGGTGCGAGTTTCCGTGCAGTGTATGGAATTATTCGTGCAGAGAACAATTTGGCCGCTTGTATTTGGTGCAATTTTAATGATCGAAACAAGGCGAGGCTGTTTTTTTTAATAACGTGGCCAGTTTCCTCCTCAGTGTCATGGAAAAGAACTCTCATTTATCTCTACTCTTTTATTTCCGCCTGTAGTCTGGTCCCTTCTGCGTGAGATCATCACCAGTATAGTGCCAACATTGTATTTCTTTATCTCCGCAGCATTATGTTTGCCAGTTATTAAATCTTGTCCAAGTCATCTTTTATCTTGGTAATCTTTCCCGCCTTATTAATGAATTATCGTTTTTTGGGCTCTCGTCAAAACTCAATGGGTGCTTGTTTAGCTGTGTGTAATCCTTAAAACTGGCAGTCCCGCTTTGACTTGATTTGAGTGGTCGGTTTTTGTAAAGCTGAAAATCAGGTCACCGTACGAATCATATTAGTCTTCTGTTTGCAAATATGAATATCGAAAAATTAAATTATAACCACGTATTTACCAGTTGATTATTCTCATTTGGCCCAAGCCATTTTCAGACCTCTAATGCTAAAACATATATAATATACTGTATCTGTCCTGCTTTTCCATTTTTTTGTCTTAAAATGTTCTGCATAAATGTGATATTGACAATTTTAAAAATGAGAAAAATCTGAAAAAAAATAGAGATTTGTCTTTATCTAAAATAGCACTGGTAATTCACATAAATTGGGACTGTAATGATTTTTTTAGGTTTCAATTATTTCAATTAATCTGGAGTGCTTGTTGTTTAATTTGTATTCCAAAATGGATCATTATTTCAAATTCAGATTGCAAAACCCATTGAGCCATTATTTAGTTGCTAAATTACTAATTTTAAAATAAAATTTAAATAAAACAAGGTACTAACACATACACATGGTAACTTATTACATTTTGATGTCCGTAATATGTTATTTTTTTGGTCAGATTCAACTCTAATCAGTCCTCAATCATACTAGGCAAAACAAAAATATAATAAAATGAATATTGTTGAGTTGTAAAATTTCTGTCGATTATGAGGTGTACAGACAAAAATATGTATTACAACTTTGCAACCTATTAAAAGGGAAATCAGATTTTTTTTAAAAAGTATTTGTTTTTATCTGTGGGAAGTTGAACTAAGCGGAACATATTTTATACATTTTCACAACTGGATGCCATTCTGCTTTTTGATATTCATTTTGCTATTTGGTTTGGAATTTTCAGTCTAATTCCTTAGCTGCGGGAGCTCTGGTATTTCCCTTGTAAAGATACAGATATGATCTACCAAACTCACCTTCCTTTTGTTATTGGTCCAAGACCAGCTTCTTCTTTTTTCTGGTGAGAAGATTCAATCGCTTTTCATCCTGAACAAGACTTTGTCTGACTACACCATCCATTCAATTTTCTTTGCAGGTATCATTTAATGTTTAAAGAAAATGACATCACTGTCACTGAGTGGCCATATGACCAAACCAGGGAAATATAAGGTTTCTACCCGTCAACTTTTACGTTTACCCTGTATTTTGTACATTATTATTTATCAATTAAAATAGTGTACACCATATAACAATTCTTGTAAACTTTTTTTTTAAATAAAGCATAATTTGTTAGACCTATCAGGTCTTTCCCCTTCCGGTTTTAATCCGAATTGTCTTGGTCACTGGTAGCTGGCGACAACATAATCTTCGATTGCTAATATTGTCGCAGTTTCCTACATAGTCTGTGTTGCAAGTAAATAGGTGCCGTGTGTTTTTAACGTTTTTTTTATTGCTTAATAAGGGAATTTACAATTATTATTAGGGGGAGCAATTGGCTAAGGTTGACAGCTGTGAAGGTTCGACCTGAACTTCAGTCCCGTTCTTTTCTCTTATACAGGTATGTTTGCTATACCAGAAATAACCAGGAGACTCGTATGCTCATTTAACTATTGACTGGATTCCAGAAAGACTGATTGCACAGCTGTGGAGCTTTTTTCCGCATTATGCGGAAGAAGTCGGTTTTTTTTAAAGATCTAAGTCCCTAGTCTAATACTGTCTTAACCGCCCACCCATGCAGGGGGGAGGGCTATTCTGCCTCACCAATGTGCCAATTTGAGACCCAATGGTCTTAACTGGTTCAAACTGGATAATGTGTAAGAATGCTTTTAGATAGAAATACGCCAAGCAAGCACAAGTCACAGCAACCTAGTGGTCAGCTCAAGTCTTCTATCTAATATCAAAGAAGCCTAATGTAACAGAAACATGCCACTTAGTAGTAAAATTGTTTTATTTGTGCGTGTCTTGAAAGCCATCCCAACTCTTTTTAAGCAGATGTGACTTCCCTTTGCACATCATCTTCACATTGGCTAAAAAAAGACGATGCTGACTAAGCCGTCGGCCGACATGTCAGATGTCAGTGCCGCTTCCTCACACGTAGGACGATTCCTGGTGAGATGAGAGGAAGTTTGGCCTTGAACCCGAGCGTCCACCCTTACCAGCCGCTTATCTTTTCCAAAAGGAGGACCGTGAGTGGCCGGCTTCATTTTCACGCCTCCTTTATTCCTGTCAAGGTCAGTCCCCAAATCCCGCGGGACAGACGTTCCCATTCCTCTTTTGGCTGAAGCTTAGCGTGGAAGTGTGCCTGGGCACAGGTATAACTAATACAGTGAAATGCTAATTTGCTTTGCACAAAAGAGACATGTAATAGAAGAGCTGCATAACACAATTGACTTATGGCTAAGCCCCGCCTGCTTTACTCACTCGGACAAAGATTGAATCGTGAGAAAAGCGCAATGTCATCACCATCATCTCAAACAACAAGCCAGAGGATTAGCATGGTTGGTGAACTGCAGGCTAAGAAATGTGATTTGTCTTCGACTAACAAACCTAACTTGACGTGACTTTATTTTTCCTTGAGCAATGTGACGATATGTTGCCTCAAATACTATGTTGACTTACCGTAGAACAGATGTAGACATCCTTATTAACTTTACCCACGTTGAGTTGGTGCTGTGGACGACCCTATAGCTTTATCCAAAGCCTACTTGTTGGAATGGGTAAAAAATACACACCCTCGCCCAGCTTCTCAAGATACTTTGTGTCAGATTTGCATGTACCCCACGCACACCGTTTGACCAAGTTTAAAATGTAAGAGAGAACACACAAAAACTGACGCACTACAATGCATTTCTATGGATGAGGAAACAATGTCTGAGTTTGTTGGGTTTTCTACGCGCACTGTGACACGCTCATTGCATTTGAGGGTTGGGCTTAGCCTAGGGTCAACTAGGTTTGGGACTCAAATTGAAATTTTGATAACAATAAAACATGATTTGCATATTGTGTATGTTTTTATACTCCATGCAGCTTGTGACCCCTTCCCCGGCTCCTTTTATTTTCTTGTATCTCAATTGCAAGGCTTTGCGACGCCGCTCTCGGCCAATGAATCATCCGAGTTGCTCCGTAACAGTCTCTCTGTGTATATTACTCCCTCTTTCAATCTGTGAACCGGACTCTTGCTTTACCACTGCTACCCCTTCCATTTTCATCATCCTTTTTTTATACCCTGACACTTGGCTTTATTTGCACTTCTACCCCCTACCCCGTTTCCTTTTCTTTCCCCCCCCCGTGGGGTTCTGCTCTTTCCTCACATCGGGAAAGTGAGTGACATTTTCATGCTAAAGCACACTCGCTCGGCACACAAGCGTGTATAGACTCGTACCTGCCAGGGAATCGTCTGCACACAATACCAACGTTCTTTTGCTATTGTTGCCACCAGGATACAATCTCCGGACACACTCACAATCTCAAATGCAATCCGAGTAAATAAATATAAGTCTGTCTCGTTGTCTTGTCCTTTCAAATGAAAGCAGAAACTAGAAAACTGAAATGCGATGTGTGGAAACCTGTGTAATTACGAGTGGATTTATGTTTATATTAGAATTAGAATTGTCTTTATTGACATTGATATCATTGTTGTGAAGCATTGTATGCAATAGGACTAGACGTGGCGCACAAAATAATTACAACATAGTGCTTAGAAAAACTGGCCTAAGTTATAAAAATGCAATAAAGAACAATGCATTAAAAATAAGTGCTATAACATTTAGCAGAATCGATTAAAAAAAGAACTAACAATTTTTCTTTTTCCTTTTCTTTTTCCTTTTCAGTCATGTTGCAACAAACATCGCAACACAGAATGAAAATTACCCACAAATTACTTTGGATGCTTCTTCAATCAATCATAGACAAATAATAATATTTTATTATTCTTTTCACATCGTTCCCCGCTTCACTCTCTAACAATAAATTGTGTAAAACCAGTGGCAAACACGACATTTATATTATAAATATATTTATTCTTTAATATAAAAGTATTTTCTTTGATTTTATTTGAAATGATTCGATTCTTGGATCAGTATGGATTTTTTTTCTGGCACTGTCAGTCAAAGCAAAGTGTTTTCTGCAATGTATTTAATTTCCCAAAACTGTTTTACATAGTGAGACTGCTCAAGCTTTGTTTTGACTTGTGGACCTCTTTTAAACCGAGTCATGTTGAAGGCATAGTTGTCATCACATGTCAAATGTCTGTTGTGGTTTCTGCGTTGTAAAATACTACTATTTCACATCACACCTATGACGTTTGTGATTTATTGTATTGTTAGAAAGTATTTCTCAATTTCTTAGTATACCATGTTGTCCTTTTCCTATGTGGCCACACTTTTAAATGTCTTCTTCACGCGTCCTCTCAACCATCAAACCTCGTCTGTCCTCAACCCTTCTTCCTGACCTCCTCCCTCTTTCTTTCCCGTGTTCCACATGCTAATGGCTTTGTAGCCTAAGCACTCGGTGACTGAGACAAGCCATTAGAGTTACTGAGTGCAGACGGTAGTATATGATCGTTTTTTGTGTATGCAGTTATTAGAACACAACACTCCAGAATCTTTAAGTAAATTTTCTTTTTAAGTTGTATTCACATTTATCAAGCAACATACATTATATTTGAAAGCGTAATTGATTATTTAGCTATATTTACCGTCAACTTTCGAAAAATCATGTTTGCAAGAATGGACTTTATTCCATGCTACCTTGTTTGGACAGAGCAAATAGAGTACTGCTATTAATTTCATGCAGGCTGCTTTTTGACATGTATTTGTGATCGTTTGTTGATCGTTTAACATAAAATCAATGCTGACATTTTGCAGAGTTGTGCAAAAAAACAATGTACTGTCTGGGATGTGTGTTTGCGCATCACAGCCTAAATAGTGCATAGTTGCTGATCACGCTGAATAAAGACAGAAAAAACAGGTATAGGTGAAGAAACAAAAAATCAACTGCAAACTACAATATCTTCTTTACAACACGACGACTTTTTGTCTGAAAAATAACGCATTGACCGGCATCATTAATTTTTGATGTTTCCATTCCTTGTGTTCGGTTTTGTCAGGTGAAAAATTGATGACCGCGCATTGCATTGCTTTGTGTTGCATCACCACACACCTGAAAAATCGATTGTTTTGTGCCAAACTGAAAATGGAAAGGAATATTTTAATTTGCGGTTTTGATATTTATTAGTCAATGTATAAATGATAAGAGTCTAAAAATCAAACACACCAGATTTTTTTTATTTTTTTATTTGAGGTGGGGCTGCACAGTCAAGTTACTGTGGCTTCGGCACCAGCCAGTGGCCTTTTGTGCTTGCTGGTGACAGCTTGGGCTCCTTTCAGCTAGCGTTTTTCCCTCCACCACATGCAGGGAGCTGTGAGGGCATCCCGCTGCCTGGGATAAGATGTGAAGTGACAACTGACTGTTGCAGGGGAGGGAAGAAAACCTGCGTTGTTCAGAGAAATATTTCCAAAAGATTCTCTGATAAACGGTGCATGTTTGTGTGGCTTACATAGACATCAACTGCTTTATTTCTATTATATCAGGCTGTTGAAGGGAATTTCATTCAGGGGTAGTTGGAGTTGTGTGGAAAAATTAATATTTCTCAAGGATCCCGCGGATCCTTGAAAAGTCTTAAAAGGCATTGAATTCATGATTTCAAAAACAAGGTCTTGTTGGGCAATAACATGTCTTCAATTCAATTTTCAAATTGTTTTTATATTTGTTTAAACTCGAATGATTTAGGAGCATTAATCAATTGTCATTTTTGAATGATTTGCCATTTTACTTCGGTGGCAACATGGTGTGACCACAAAAAGGGAAGTATCAAAACGGTGACGTGGTTTCAGTCGGACGCATGTCTTCGGTCTACCAACCATACACATAGCAACTTGGGACAGAGATGTTTACTTTGGACCATTCCCAGAAAGTAGACATTTTCTGTTTGTGAACATGGCTAAAAGCTGTGCCAGGTTAAGTGTATAAGACACCATGTATTGTGTGTAAAAATTGTTTTTTTTGGTTTTGTTTTAATTGTCCTAATTTTTTTTTTAAGGGATATAAATCTATAGTCTTAAACTTTGCTCAATCTGTAGGAACTATGATTGCTGTATTTCTAATATTTCTTTCCCCTTTCCAGGTATTTAACACTTTCTCCAATGAGGACTATGACCGCCGTAACGAGGAAGTGGATCCCGTGGCCTCCTCTGCAGAGTACGAATTGGAGAAGCGGGTGGAGAAGCTGGAGCTTTTCCCTGTGGAGCTAGAGAAAGGTGGGAAAGGATTGTCCGCTATGTTTGCCAGGTGTTATATTTCCCGGCGTGTCACCGTGTTTGGGTCTGAGCCGTCTTAAAAACATAGTCCTTAACACGAGGTGACAACTTTGTATTAAGCAAAGCCAATGTGGTCAACTTTTTTTTACCCAACTGCCTACTTTTAGCCATGATCTAATAGAGCGCTTTGTGTAGAGGGTTATCACCTTCCAGTCACCGTTATGTAACCCTAAGCTCTTATGAATAATGAATGGAGGATGGAAACGGGAGGAATAGTGCTCTGGGAAGGAACATCCCATCCAGAACAGTAATGCTGTACAATTGAAGGTCAGTACACAATATTTGCGTACATGTTTTTTTTTTCAATTAAATAAAGCACTAGTAAATGTATTTCTCCTATTTATCACATATGTATTTACTATATACCCTAAATACTTGCCTACAGAGCGCACCTGATTAAAGAAGAATTTTAAAAATTTAAAAACGAAACTCAATTTTGTATTTGTATGAGCCCGCAGGCACAAGCATGCTACGTGTTGTATAAATCACAAGTTTTCGGATCTTGTGACCATCAAAGACGATGATTACAAAGTTTAGCACGGATTTACTATTGCGCCGAAATAAAGGGCCATCGAGGGCTGTGTCGTTTAAAACGTGAGGCTTATATTATTAGACAACAACGCCAGGCCAACCTTACTGAGGATAGAGCCATATTGCAACACAAATGTTAAGGTGAGCCTTTGATGTTGTCATTCGTGCTTGCCGAAGTACCTGTCCAAAATGCATTCCCTTGTTATCGTTCCTCAAGGATTAAACGACATTTCAGCGACATGACATTGATGCGCATGATACTAAGAGTGAAGCCTTTTTGATAGATAACATCCACTGCTATTCAATTTGGATTTTGAAATTGTGGACTCGATTCGTGGGTAAGAACGTTGAATTATCGTGCCTATGTGCAAATATTGAAAAAAATTAATGTACTGTCAAATCTCCTGTTTTGCTCCTGTTATGTATTACATGAATAATGGCCGCAACAACATGGACTAATTTCTCCTCTAAAAGGGTGACATAATAGTTTTCAAATGTCACCGTGGTATTCTGTCTTTAGAGCACATCTGTGTGGTAAAGAGCAGCTTGCTGTTTTCCATAGTGCCATTGCATTTCTTCTTTCCTTGTGATTAACAGCAGCTGGCATTAATTTATATGGCATTGTCCTACGAAGCGTCATCGCCCCCTACGGGTCGCACCCAAGAGGACAGGGCACTTTAAATTGTGTAGTAGTGCAGTGAACAATTATTATAGGCCAAAACAATGAAGCCAGCGTGTAATGGGAAAGACTGTCAGCAACAGAAAATATAAGCTACACATTACTCTTATTTTTACCCAATACCTTTGTGGGGAAGGATTTGTCTCAAAACAATATTTGTGTCAAACTCATTTTGACTTGGGGGCCACATGATAGAACAAACATTCTCTCGGGGGTCGGACTAGTAGATTAGAGAGAAAGAAAGAGAAAAAGAAGTAAGAGAAAGAAAGGGAGAAAAAAAGAGAGGGCGGGACAAAGAAAGAAAGAAAGAAACAAAGAAAAAAAGAAAGAAAGAAAGGGGTGGAGAGAGAGAAAGAAATACAACTACAGCGTCTTTGTGAGAGGCACCTGGCTTTGGCAACATCAACTGGACATATTTCAACCTGCAGCTCGTTTCCCTTGCGCTTCCCTCAGCGTTGTCTCGCGGGCCTGATCCGGGCCACGGGCCCCCTGTTTGACACAGCTTCTCTAGATCTAAAAAAATCATATTTTGAAAAAGGCTCACACAAGATTTAAAATCGCATATGTAAATCAGATATATTTGTTTCTTTGCAAATAACAATGATTTATGCCGTTTTTTTTTAAATGGTTCTGGAGAATCAGAAAAATAGGCTCGGAAAGTCTTAAAAAATGTGCTTGAATTTGGCCATAAAAACGTTTCCGAACCCTAAAGATCCAAATAAAGGTCATTATGGAAAGCATTTGCATTATTTCTCCTTGCGTTCAGATGAAGACGGCTTGGGCATCAGCATCATCGGGATGGGTGTCGGCGCAGATGCAGGCCTGGAGAAACTGGGCATCTTCGTCAAGACCGTCATCGAGGGCGGAGCTGCCGAAAGAGACAGCAGGTGAAGTTCTTTCCATCCTGTCATTAAACCAGGACGAGCACTGGGCTCATTGGGAAATTGTTCACATGGTGAGTTATTCTGTGACGCGCACCTCAAACCCACGCGCTGTTCCTGTCAGATTTAGCAGTAGGAGTTGAAATTAGATCCGCAGGGAGAGGCACACGCTGCTCTGCCTCACGCAAAGCTGCACTTGTGATGGAACATGCAGCGTGCTAGAGCAGGCTTCAGGAGGATCCCATATTGGCATCTTTTAAAATTGTGGACGGTGCACAAGGACTTGAGTTGTTGTGTTAGATTGTTTTTCACAAAAATAAGCTGATGTTAACAACTCTAACGATTTTTCTATTTTTCTATTTTTTTTGTAGATATCCGGCAGCCATGCAACCCTCAGCAGGTTACAGTTAGTCAAACACTACAAAGTTGAAACATTCAGGCAAATTTTGTTGGTAAAGATGCAATGTTCAATAAAAAAAACTACGATAACTTAAAAAAAACAGCCTTAGTGCCCTCTGCCGGACCAAAGTGGTACTACAACCCCTCAGCGTCACCACAGAATGGCGTGCACTTTTATTTGCATTGAGTTAATGTACTTAGTGGCACATAAATCACTTGCTACAACCAATCGGTGATCTAATGAGATGCCAATACTTTTAATAATCGATTAATTGTTGCAGACCCCATCTTCTTATTGTGTATACGCGTGGGCCTTTTGCTGAGTCCGGTCTAAAGGCGCATAAAGGCGAGCAGACTGATCAATGTGTACCGTTTTGTAATAAAAAAATTGTACTGTGTAAGGCATAGGTGTCAGTCATGCGGCCCGGGGGCCAGTTCATTCCCACCGACAGATCTTATCCATTCCGCGAGACTAGCCCTAGAGAAGCTCAATAGCAAAACTAAGGCCAACTGCAAGCTGCTGTTATGAATAAAGCCAGGCGCCAACCCCAAAACTAATGTAGCTGTATTTTTTTCCTTTCCCTTTTTTCTGTCTTTCTCTCTTTGTCACTCTTACTCGCGCACTGTCTCTTACTATCGTTTTTCTTTTCTCTCTTCATCCTACTCCCTTTATTTCTCTTTTTACATTTCTCTCATTTTCTCTTTTTATCTTCTATCTTTCTCCTCCTATGACTCTCTCTCTTTCTTTCTTTCTTTTCCCTCTCTTCCCTTCTTTTTCTTTTTTCTTTTTTTCCTCTTCTCTTTGTCTTTCTCCTTTTCTTCCTCTCTCGGTCTTTCTTTCTTTTCCCTCTCATCCCTCCCTCTTCGTATCATTCTTTTTCTCTCATTCTTTTTCTACTTCTCGCTCTTTCTCTTTAATCTACTTGTCCGAGCCCTGTGTGAATTTACTTTCTACAATATGCCCCCCGAGCTCAAATGAGTTTGACACCCCTGTTATAAGGGATATGAAAAAATCCCTTCAATAATAAAGGATTCATTTTTGTGAAAAGATAAAGACATCAGTCTTTGGAATTGCATTTAAAAATAGAGCTCATTTATTTTTGTCTTTTTAACACAAGTCTTAATAGCAGATCTTAGTTATGATTTTAAAAGAGATTGTAATTACAGTACATACCTCATCTGTGGAGTGTGAATCAAGTCGACCATTTTTCCAATCTTGAAAATAATGGTCATTTGCTAACGTCTCTTCCCTTTCTCATGCATTAACCTCATCAGCTTATTTTGACATTTATTTTCCCAGGCAGTGAATTAGAATTGCTCGATTCAATGAGTGTTAAACGATGTTCTGTTTTTTTTTTGTATGTCTTTGTACGTCAGGATCAAAGTCAACGACCAGATAGTGGAGGTGGATGGGACCAGCCTGGTGGGCGTCACGCAGAGTTTTGCAGCTTCCGTCCTCAGGAACACGTCTGGAGTTGTACGGTAAGACCTATTTCGAATAGAAAAAAATGGCACTGCATGTCCTTTGACTTAAATGAATTGAGATATAAAAAACAACGTTCTAGGTTCCTTTTAGTATCACTCGTTCTCTTTTCCCTTAAGAGTCTCTTGCCTGTGTTGCCTCCATCATTCCACCCACTTAGTGCACCTCCTCCTCCCCCTCCTTCTCGGTATATTCTTCCCTCTCTGAGGTTTTACGGCCAGCTGTCCTACATGACACCTTTTATCTATATTTAACCTTCTAAATCATCCAGGTTGTAAAGTCAACTCACTTCCAAATGCAAAGACTCCAAAAGAGTCGCTGAAAAATTGCAGAAATAATAAGGTGGAGTCCCATGAATGAGAAACAGTGTTGTTTCCAGGTCAGCTATTTTTCAGATTCCCATGATGGCCAAAGGCTTTCCACACACACACAACAGCATAATGGAGATCTTTTTAATTTTCTTTTCTAAATGTACTATTTTCAACCTAGTTGTTCCCTTACATGTACATCAAATAATAAAAGGCGACTCTGTTAGAGCGTGACCCCTTGTCTTCATGGTTTTACAACTGCACACACGTAATACATCTTTGATTTTTTTCGGGGGACCATTGTTGCAAAATGTTATTTTCTATTTCTCAAAATACAAAATGTTGTCATTGGAAGTAAGGATTTTGCTGTTGCTAAAAGATACATTCATTTTTAGACATGGCGACATTTATTAAAATCTGGTCTCTAATGTTTATATACAATGCAGTGGGTCAGACTGCCCTCTACATACCACAGCTGTCATGTGAAAAGAATTGTTTATTACCTCATTGTCTTATTCAAGTAAAAAGTAACTGTTTTCTAAATCTGTCAATATTAAATGTAATGTTGCTTCCATCTCAAAATAGTTGCAAGGTCTGTTTTGGCTCACCTTCCTAAAAATATTTAAAAAATTTGACAAGTAATTTTCACATGACAGTGATGATAAGCAACCCAGCCTTTGCTTTTATTTTATCCAAATAAAGTTGGCACAATCTAAAAGCAAGCTTTAATAGTGTATTAATATTTGAGTATTTTTTACAAATGTACCAAAATCAGCATGTTGTATTTGTGGTTTATGTCTTTTGTAATGTTTTTTGGCTAAAATAAAACCCTCATAAGTTTTTGTTTTTAAAATCTTTGTTAACGAAAGTTTCTGTAGAATGTCACTGTTGCATTGTGAAACCCGTGTCCATTGTAATATCAGCAGGG
The DNA here is from genome assembly GCF_059441175.1 of Urocampus carinirostris. NCBI lineage: Eukaryota > Metazoa > Chordata > Actinopteri > Syngnathiformes > Syngnathidae > Urocampus > Urocampus carinirostris. The sequence goes on along the minus strand of NC_142350.1, from coordinate 24,771,183 downwards.
TTCTCATTGCCAAATTCAAGTACTTTTTAAGGACTTTTAAAGCCAATTTTCCAATTTCTCCAGTACCATTAAAAGGAAAAAATCTGGTGTGAATCATGTATTTTACTGAGACACAAATATATCTGACATTTGCTTACACCATTTTTAATCTTGCATGCACATTCCAGACATATGATTTTAAATCTTGAGTAAATAGCAAATATATTTGTTTTTGAGACACATATCTCCCTATATTGGCGTTGTGCAAAAAATAATGTAACATGTTGCTTACATTTTCAGTTGCAGGATTTTCCTCCATTCCAATTTAGCTCTAGCAAACGCTAGCTTAATTTTTTGCATGGCCAATAATTGATACGCAATGCTTGCACTAAAACACATTTCATAGTGCCCTGTTTGAGTGTAGCATGCCCCTGTCTGGTAGGGGACGATGAAGCTTTAAAGGATAATCCCGTACAAACTAAAGCCACGTGCAGTTAATCACACGGCAAGAAGAAAGGCAATGGCATAGCGAAGCAACCAGAGACCAATATCTGTGTCACTTGTTGAGGAACATGGTGATAATTTCAAGCATTTACAAGCACTTCACCCATAATTGAAGCACTTTTCAAACCTTGGAAACACAACATTGAAATTCTTGCATTTTCAAGGATTTCAAGCGTGGCGTAGCATTTGACAGTATTGTTTTCCTTGCAGGTTCGTGATTGGCCGAGAGCGCCCTGGCCAGCAGAGCGAGGTAGCCACGCTCATCCAGCAAACCCTGGAACAGGAGAAAAGACAGCGAGAGCTCCTGGAGCAGCAGTACGCTCAGTACGACGCTGATGATGACGAGGTAAGGACCAGCATGGTTAGGATTCACTCTCTGACAAGAGGAAGGACCGCTCCCACTCAGAAATAGCCTTATTCTTGATTACTATTCCACCATCAAGTATGTATTATTCATACACGCCTTGTCACCTGAAAAGCATTATTCGGCAATTTCCTCTTTGATTTTTAAACCCTGGCTCATTTTTTTCTGTCCAAATCAGAAAAATTAAATCGACCTAGCGGCAAAATGGATTTGCTCTACGCCATGTGTGAGCAAACCACATGCGGTCTGTCAGGCATTTTGATTTGGCTTGCTAAGTGATGTAGAGTAAATTGGTTTAAATTACCGTACATTTATTCGGTTCAGAAATATTAAAAACTGGAACCGAATACAATCAATTTTTTTCTGTGTCCTAACTACGTGTTGGTCACGACGCCTGACTTCCGGGCCCCGCTCATGCCATGTCCGGTCGGCCAGTGCAGTGGGAGTTATCACGTTCTCCGAGGTTTTATCCTCCTAATCCGGTGCACATGAAACACTGCATGAGGGGGGCGCCGTTTGCACACTAGTCACTTTGCACCATGCGTGCAAACGAATTCTTTCATCCTCCCACTGTCTAGCACCAGTGCCACACATAATGATTATTTATTCGTGGGAGGGAAACTTCGCGAAGGGATGAAAAATTCTGTGAACGCTGTGGGGAAGTGGCACAGAGGTTCAGTCCTATATTGGTTTAATCCCTTTTACCGACTCGCACATGCCACCGCAATACAAATGGATTGTAAACTGTGTAAAAAATACAAAAGTTAGCTTCCACCTTTAAAAGACGCCTAAAAATTCTGCGAAAAACATATTTTTTGGTAAACATCAGTCTTACAGAATGCGCAGGAGCTGGCTAAGTTGTTACATAACAACCATCAGTTGTTAGTTAGTACTTCAATACCAGTTCACAGTTCACGGATCGCTTAACCACTAGGGTTGTTGGGTCAACACTTCCTGAGGTGTGTCTTGGATAAGTACAGCCTGGTGGTGCCCATCTCTCTAGGCCATTGAACTTGGTTGGGGTTTGCCCCGGACACATGAAACAGATAGTCCGGGTATCCATGGTTACCAGTATCAGGCAAGCCTCTTGATCTGACTCAGATACACCACCTTCCTCATCAGGTCACTGTTGTATCTCGCTTTTGACGATACTGATATCATATCCTGGATCACTGGGGAAAATCCCATGCTCTGTCACATCGGAAAATTCGCATTGTATCACTTGTGGCTTTTCTATGTTACTAACGAAATTTTATAAAATTTTACTTTACATCTAAAGAGACATTGTGTATCATTTAGCACTTCCTAGTGGTAAAACACTTCATTTATTATATTTGAATAATGAGGAAAAATACATGAACTATCATATAAACATGCTTTTTTAAAAATAATCGTAAGTCAAGAAATATTTATTTTACATAACACAAGGTTCACCTAGAGGAAGCTGACATGATTAGCATTCACCTAGCTGCTAAGTGTACCCCCCAAAAACAAATACCTAACGAAAGGCTGGACAAATAAACAAGAAAAAGATGGTGTGTTTGGTCACTTTGAGTTACTGTGGTCTGTAATCTTCCTTGTGCTTTGTAGCACTCGTTTTCGGTTGCACAAAGTGCAACACGTTTTTGTTCCTTAGCATCAATGTGTCCTTCCATTTATGAATTTAGAAATATAAATCAAACTGTATCCTGATCTAAAGGGCGATAAGTCGAGCTCATCAATATTAATATGGCTTTCAATTTTGCGGCGATTTCTTCCACGGGATGGGTGCTATGAAGGGGCATTTCTCTGAAGACTGTGACCGATTGCTCTATATTGGCGTCTGATCCCGAGGGGTAGCCAACGTCCTTCAGCCCGGCGATACATGGCACCCGCCCACTTTGGAACAGAATGATTGGGAATTGATCCCAATCCCCGCCGCCTGCGCCTTAAAATGAGGAACGTGCAAACATCTTAAACACGCATGGTTGATGAATATTTTGGGAAACAACCAAAGCAACTCCAGGGCGAGGCAATCCATCACTGTCACATTGACCTGCATTGTATGGCTCCCCCAACGTTTCTTAATGGCATCTTAATATAGGATACTGCAACCATGGCAACAATTCGGCCTATTACAGGATATGGCACTTTGCAAGCAGCTGGGACACACTTTAAATCAGAGGTGGTAAAACTACGGCCCGCGGGACACGTGAAAAGTTATTTAATCCGTCCGTCCAAACGAAACTGTTCAAAATATGACACTAATAGATCAATTACTTTATGTATAAATATTGTATATATATATATAATATATATATATATATATATATACATATATATATACAGTGGGACCTCGCCACTTCGCGGTTTGACGTTCGCGGCTTCAGAGCTTCGCGGTCTGTAATGGTTAAAAAAAAAAAAAAAAAAAAAAAAAAAAGGCTCCAAATATGCACGGTATTTACGTACTGCATGCACACAATGTGCTTTCACGGTTCGCTGATCCCTTAGGTGCTTTCTCTTTCCTTAACAAGAAAATGTGTACAGTTGATCTGGACTTCACAGCGGTTTTCCTCATCCAGGCGACGGGTACGGGCGATCCAGGGGCTCCCTCAAGAATGAGGGACATTTTTAAGGTCATCTTACTTGTCCTATAAAACGAAAGATAATGGCTTTTTTTACAATAGATGTCAATACATTGGGTGCAAAGATGGAAGCGACCTAATTTGGAGAGTGAAAAATGCTTCAAGTGTAGGAGTTCGACTTGTGTGGGTGGGAGATATAAACCGTTTCTTGGATTGTCTTTTGACTCACTAGTCATTTCATGAGTTGCGCATGCACAATCCTTGTAAAGATAGAGCCACTGTACGCCAGTGGTTCTCACCTGGTTTGACTTGAGGACCCACCATCCCATTCAGATGTATTGAATGAAAGGCAGTTGAAACCAGATCTAGTAGAATGTATTCACATTGTTTTAAAAACAAAAGGACCAGCAAAACTCAAACAACTGATAATAATATTCCCTACAATTAGCTGCATTTTTGTTGGGCCTGCTGACTGTTCTGCTGTCCACCAAAAAGTGAACTGCGCTGGTGTGGCCGCGATCCATTATCGCCAATCGCATATTACTGAAAGCAGGGATACATTTTTGACATGGGTCATGCTTTACTTACAGATTTTTTTTCAGATGCGGGGATTATAATTTACGCGTTTTTTACCTCCCATCTCGATTACTGTAATGCACTACTCTCCGGTCTCCCGAAGTCCAGAATCAAGAGCCTTCAGCTGTCACAAAGCCTGTTGATTAAGACAAAAAAGTTTCTCCATTCGGTGCTGTGGAATGCTCTTCCCCCTGAGATTCGATCTGCAACCTCAGTGGAAATGTTTAAATCTAAGCTTAAAACACACTTCTATTTGATCACATATGAATAACCTATATTTTATGTTGACAATATCTGTGTATTATTTGCCCTCATGTAGGTTTTAGATCAGGGGATGGTGTCATACTAGTCTGTAATTTGCAATAGTCTTTGATCTGTGCAGCCCTTTGAGACTCTTTGTGATTAAGGGCTATACAAATAAACATGACTTGACTTCTGTTCATTCTGCTTAAAATGAATAGTACCTGTGCGACTGCGATCCATCCATGGTCGAGTATTGCTGCAGACTGCATGTTAAAATGGAGGGGGGGCTACTTGTGGATTTTCGTATGTCTGGGGGCGTTCCGTTTCCCATTAACCACGATAAACAGATTACAGCATCCTGGGTTTTGCCATGCTCAACATGCGCAAACAAATTTAAACGCTCTTTTTTTCTGTGCCGTGAAGTAGCTAATGTCGACCCGTATTTGCAGCGCATTATCGCAATATACTGTTAAGGAGTGTGCTTGACCCGCAGTTACTTTTGTTATATTGACGTTTTATTTTTCAAGGCCAAGGCACGCGACCCACTGAAAACAGGGCCGTGGCCCCCTTTTTGGTCTGGACTCACCAGTTGAGAAACGCTGCTATAGACTATATTTGTAGTAAATGAGTATATAGTCAATATTATTCTCACAGGCCCTTTTCGTGTCATACTATGATGCCGCTAAATACGTTTCACATTTGAACTCAACTGGACGTTTGACGCACAGACGGTCATAGGCCAGATCGATAAAATGGATCGATGTGCTCGGTTTCACAACATGGAAGAAACATGATCAATTTATTCTAACTTTTTGGTTTGTTTGTGATGATGAAGTAAAGTCATTAATGGTAGGCAGGAATAAAAGAATCTTACAGTAATAAAATAAAAAGTTTCTCTTGTTTTCAGCTCACTAGGCTGTCAAAACAATTTAGATAAGACGAGGTTTCAGGAACATTAGGATTTGATGGTCGCATTAAAGCTGCATTACATATGCAAAAAGGGTTCCCACGGATCTTTGAAAAGTGTGACAAGGCATTGAATTCAAGATTCTAAAAAAAAAAGCCTTTACCCCTTACTGTTCTTGTAAAATTAGCCTAAAGTCCTAATCCAAGACATACCCAAAGTCAATTAAGTACTTTTCTTGGACGCTTTTGTTCTCTGTTGAAAGGGAACACATCAACTTTTTGTCCACTGCAAATGCACTAACATTGAGTCATCTGAGTTGGCGCGTTTTTATTCTCGCCTGAATTTATTTTTATAATCAAATGCCGGCAGATGAGTGTAGCATGGGCATCTTAGCTGGAAAACGGGCTAGACAATAGCTTGAAGCCCTACCTGGTACCTTGTCAAATATGATTACTATCTGAAAAACTAAACATTGTAGTTCACACATTTTTCTAAGGGTAGGTCTAAGCATTTTCAAAAGTGGACATTTGAAGAGCCATTAAAACTTTGCAACTGTGTATTTTACTTACTTTGGCCAATATTCAGCAGATGAATTGAGGATGTGGCGAAAAGATGAAAAGCACATTTTCGACACAAAGTTATTATACGTGTAAAAAATGTTATTCTATATTTTTTTAAATACAATTTAAGGTGACATCCTCTCTTCCGTTCTTCAAGCAGACAGGCGAGTACGCCACAGACGAGGAAGAGTCGGGGCCGGCCGGGGCGAATGAGGAGAAAAACATGGAGGTGTTCGACCTGCCCGAGAACGAGGATGCGGTCTCGCCAGATTTAGACGCCAGCAAACTTTACCAGAAATTCAGAGAGGTATTTTTTTTTAACACCGTCAAATAGAAAAGATTAAAGGATTTATTATTACTGCACGTAGGGTGGGCGATGTTATGATATTAGATCATGAAGGAGGTAAACCAGATAGTGATCTCAGTAAATAAGGGGTTAGGGCCTACTTCAATTTATTGCTGGATTTATTTTATATTTTCAATGTTTGCAAAAGTGGCTAAAAGCTTTAGCCGCAAGCATCACTTTAGCAGTTTAATAATTTAGCAGATAATTCTAGTGTCACAGTCTATAACTACTACCGCTAGCATTGTGGACATGGCCTCTAGTCACCAAAAGGGGCATTACGTATTATTTAGCGCCTCATCGTGGTAAAGAGCACCATTCATTAAAAAACAAAAAACAAAACAAAAATACAAATATTGATTTGAATACTAAGCACTAATGCTAATACATACAAAGATATAATCTTATTTTCTCCCATTATCGCTGTCATGAGACCATTTATCATTTAAATAAAATCGACAGCTCCAGTTCTGGGATTGAGAACAGTTCGTCAAAGAGAAGTGCTGTCTTTTTAGTGCCTACTAGTGGTTAAAAAACTGTATTCAATTAACTAGAAATAATATCGATATGAGTAACAAAAAAAATAAAAAAAAATATCATATAAATGTGTGTGTTTTTTTTAATCCTTGAAGGTCCAGAAATTGTTTATTTATTTTACATAACATTAGGCTCACTTGGAGTGAGCTGACATTAGAGTCCACCTTTTACTCCTGAGGGTACCCCAAAAAACAAAAACCTTGCGAAAGAGCGCCCCAAAAAATAAGAAAAAAAAGGATGCGGTCACTTTGATTCTCTGTTTTTTTGTCATCTTCCTTGTACTTTTTCAAACTTGTTTTCGGTTGTATGATCTCTTTAATGACTACTGGTAACCCACAAATATTTTGATATACATAGATATAGAAAAATGCAATATTTGAACTAAAAAAACAGTCCATTTAGGAGATGCATTTACTAGAATGACAGTTTATTATTCAAGTATAATATAAAAGGAAAATGATCAATATGCCAGGCTTATATATATATATATATATATATATATATATATATATATATATGCTAAAAGTCACCAAAATAACTACCGTTAAATAATTAAAAATGTCTTTATTGATTTAATATATACATGTTTCAACATAACAGTGATATTTCTTTGTTATATCGCCCAGCCCTTGCCACGTGACTTTCATTGGGAAAAGTTAAACTATGTAAATTTTTACTTTCACTGCCTTCAATCTCAAAAATGAATCCTATATTACAGCAATGCATAGTTCAGCATGCTTCATTCACAATGCAGTATGCAGCCAATATGCAGCCAAGATTTACATTTTAATCAGACGATGATGAGCTCAAATAGCAAAAATGTCCTACGTCGATTTGAGGAGACGTGTGTAGATTAATCCCCTCTGCGTCATGTTCTTGGGATTATGAGGATGACTTGTCGGAAAACATGAACATGAACTTGATATTTTTTTTTCGAGGTCACTTATTTGGGCTCCGTCCTAACTTTAAACCTCGGGCCACTTTTTTTCCCCCTGCTGGTGAGCAAGCACGTCATCGGCCCGGGTGGGCCGGCTCGGTCCGTCAGACTGTATCGAGCTTGCTCAGCCACGCGTTTGATTATCCGACCGCTGACTCGCTCGCTCATCGCCCCTTTTCCATCTCCTCATTTTCCCGACAGCTCCAGATCAAACACACAGTGACCGAGGCTGAGATCCAGAAGCTGAAAAACAAGGTAGATATCGGCAAATGATTCGAACGTCGCTGTCACCCGTGGTGTGATACTTTGTCTTTTTGTGGCAGTTGGCCTCCGTGGAGAGGGAGAAGCAGCGTTGGGAGAAGGAAAAGAGTCAGCTGAAGGCCAGCATCGAGGAGAACAAGGAAAGGATGCTGAAGCTGGAGAGTTATTGGATCGAAGCGCAGACGCTGTGCCACACGGTCAACGAGCACCTCAAGGAGGCCCAGGCGCAGTATCAGACTTTGGAGAAGAAGTACAATAAAGCCAAGAAGCTCATCAAGGATTTCCAACAAAAGTGAGTCGCAATAAGACTTAGAAATGATTTTGCCCTCATCCAAAAGCATAATCAATAAGTTTTTTGTCTGACCAGGGGGGTATTGCACAAATAAAGAAATCCCGGCTGAATGAATAAGTGCAGCTTGATCTACTCTGGCTTAATTGGTGGCACGTTTACCAACCCAGGATGAAACAGTGCAGCTATGTCTGGCCAGCTCTAGATATTTAGTTTTACTGCTTTCTCAAATAGACCTCCTGGAAGGATCTTACAATCACTGATTGGAAAATAGAAACGTGTCACCCATCATTTTTTATGTTCGCTGAACAACAAATCTATGTGGAGTTTTATGATGATGTGAAAGAAATGATGAGGAAAAAAAAGGCTTTCAGGAGCACTGTTATAAGGGAAGGGGAAAAGCCTGGCAGACAGTTGAGCACTGAACTTGCATTCAGTGGTTCTGTGACATTTTTTGCCTGCCTCGTGGGAGGCTCAGGTTCAATTCCCAGCCAATGCAACAAAGGCAAACTTTTACCTATTCACCCAAACTTTTTTTATCTTATCTTTCTCTTTTAAGTATTTTGTTAGATGCATATCCTGGAGTGCCACGACTGATATCATTGTAACAAACTTAACTACAGTGGTATCAAGGACAATAGGCAATTGTAAATTGCATTCTTGTCCATTTAATGTGTTTTTCATTTATTGCTCCTCCATAAAGATTAAACTTCTCTTTCTTGGACAAGGTAACAGATTAATAGGGGTTGGACCTATCTATACACTGTATTAATACCCTTGTCACATACTTCATTGGTACCATTTTTGCAAGTTTTTGTGTCAATTTTTAGAATCTCAAAACGGCAATATACAAATTTATCAAAGCTCTGAAGGACTTTTGAGAAACATTCTTAATTGGCATAGCAATAAAACACATGGCAATACTTTTACAATATGTATGACTTTAAAATAACTGTTGCAATTATACAGTCAACAGAGTTGAATTAAATGAAAATGTATTGTCTGTGCAAAATTCTAATGCAGGACAGTTAAAATATTGCAACATATCAGAAAAGCTCATGAAAATGCTATAAAAACCTTTCATTTTTCAAACGATTTACGGTACAGGTGCTAGATGTATCTCTGGGGATTATCTTACCTTGTTGTTAGCCTGGTCTGGAGCAGACTAGCTTTAGAGAATTAATCACCATGGTAACTGAGTCGAGCTTATATTAACCTGCTTTCATAAAACTGCCTTGAGGCTAAAGTCAGCTAAAATAATAGAAGTACCGCGGCTTAATCTCTTATCTTGGCCAGGGCCCTCCACTATGCGACTAAGTTGGTCACACCTGTTTTTGTTTAGCACAAGAGAGAGTGCGACTTTCGAAGACCGACTTTAAAACATACAGCTGAGGGAACTTCATGCATACTTGCATTGCAGTACTTAATTTTTTTTCCAACCACACAAATTGTAAATATGGCCTAATTTGCGGATAAATTGGTCACAGGGTCAGGCCCTGTTAACTCTACTGATAAAAAATCATCATAAAACAATATCTTACCAATAAAAAATAGTTTTTCCCTCTAATTTTGCGGCATTTTTCAATTCTTTTTTTTATTTTTTATAATAATAATGCCATATATCGCTATATTGATGGGGACTAATGCGTCTGTACCCGCTACACCTTTCACATTATGCTATCCCCTAACACATCCAGTGACAATATAGTATCCTAATTGCCCCTAAGCTCATATTACCCCTACGCATGTATAACTCCTCCACATTATTTTCGTAATTGAGTGCATTGCTCCCTCCTCGACACTTAGATTGGATGAGTAAAGTATTCGTTTCACAGCAATCTTTGCTTGCATCATCGAGCAGAGAGTGAAATCTTCTGCGCTCCCATCTGTCAGCCAGTTGCTTTTTTTATTTTAATACTCGGGATCTTAGCTCGTTTTGGCAACCAGTGCTGTTTTCAGCTCCTATGCGGCACAACTTGTCTTTCTTTGTGCGAGGCACATCTCACCCTTGACTTACTGCTTTCAATCTTTCTGCCGCTAATTGGCTCAGAGCCTGCAGGCCATATCAAAGCTGACGGACTGGATGTTACCTCTTTCAAGAAGGTTAAATGTGGTCGTTTTTCCACTTTGTTGTCTTTATAGGATCTCCGCATTGGCATTAAGACAGAGTTACCACGGATCCTTGAAAACCCTTAAAAGGCATTTAATTCGTTATTCTAAAAAAAACCTTAATTGGCATTAATATGTCTTTAATTCAATTTGTAAAAGTCTTACAAATGTAAAAACATTAATACGATTTATATTTGTCAAAACTGAACATTTATCAATTGTCGTTTTAAATACTTCGCTGATTTACTTTGGTGGCGACATGGCGGATCTATCAAAACGATGATGTGGTTTCAGTCAGACGCATGTCTTAGGTCGACCCACTATACACGTAGCAAGTTAAGACAGAGACATTTACTTTGGACCATTCCCAGAAGGTGGACATTTCATAGAAGTGACTGTCTGACAAACCATTTTTGTCACGGCTATAAACTCTGCCAGGTAATCTGTACGAATCACCATGCATTGTGTGCAAAACATATTTGTGTTTTTTTGTTTTGTTTGTATCGATTTTGCTTCTTTTTGTTGACTTGGTCTTCAATTTAATTCCTAAAGGCATCAGAGGTCCTAAAAGTCTTGAATTTAACTTGCTTGTAGGAACCCTGTGTAGCCTAGGTCGAGGTTGAGTAATCTGATTGGCTTGCTGCACCCCTGCTCAATCCTTTTCATTGTCCCCCTCCAGGGAGGTGGAGTTGGTCCAGAAGGAGGATGCAGAAAGGAGACGGCTGGAGGAGGCTGAGAAAGCTCACCTGGCTGAGATCCAGGCACTGCAAGTCAGGGTGAATAAAGACCTTACTTTGTGGATGAATTCCTGTGCATTTGTTCAAAATATTATTGTAAGGTTTTTTTTTCTTTATCTTTTTTACTATAGTAACCCCTCGCTATATCGCAGTTTACTTTTTACGTCTTTTGCTACTCGACCGCATTTTCATCGTGCTTTGTGTTCTGCACCAGACAACACACAGCAAATTCTACAATGGGGGCAGGTTACGTAGGGCTGTCTGTGTTGCGTGGGCGTGACTGTCTGTGTGCATTGACTGTGATAGGCTGTTGTATGCTGTCAGTCGAAGAGCAAGGCGGGCACACAGCTTAATATGTCCTCCAAAACACACTGAGAAGCACGGCGACCCCGAGTATTTTAGCGGCTTCATTTCATTAAAAAGAAAATAATCAATTGAATCGGACTCTGGGGAAAGTCAGAAAAGCGCAAAGAAAGACTGATCACCAGCAGATGCTCCATGGATTGTTATGTTACAGTTGTACATGTTATAACTTCCTGATATCAAATAAATGTATATTTTTCCTTCGCGGGTTTTAACTATTGCAAGATTTCAATGGAACGCAGCCCGGCAAAAAACAAGGGATAACAGTTTTAATTGTTAGCTACTACCATCATTTGTGATATAAGGTCTTTTTTTGCACATGGGTGCTTTACATTTCGCAGGACCATCCCCTCTGTTGTCCCTGAGATCAGATGTCCCGGTTGTCCCCGTGGCCTGTTGTCACCTTTGTGCTTGGATGTCAACTTCATTTATTTCTTTTCGTTTTGCTAAAAATAAGAAACAAAATTGAAAAGAAAAAAATGTACATTTAAAAAATCATTTAAAAAGAACATTTGAAACAGCTACTGTTGCAAAAATATTTTGTTTCATTTGGGCTTAACCTCCGGTTAACAATGATCCCTTGCCTCTTCTCCACAGATTGCCACTTTGGAATCGGAGCTGACGCAGTTGATGAAGCAGAACAACATCCAGGTCAACAACAACAACAGCAATAGCGCCGACAGAGCTGCAGCTCCAGCTCCATCTCCAGGTCAGTGGAACTCAAAACTGGTAAAAAAACACAGTTAAATTCTACTTGGTGTTACAAAGGTTTTGTACAGATTTAAAGTCCTTATATCTACTTAACTATGAATAGTAGTAAGATAACAGTTCTGCCCTTTAAAACAATTTCCATCTTTTTTTGTAAGGCTCTTGATTTAAAAAAAAAAAATCTATTTTCAAATGTATTAATGGCTTTCACTAGACCAGAAAAGACATTTGGTGTGCTCAATTTTTCAAGAACTGAATCATAGACTGTTGTGCAACGTGTATTCTGCTGAAAATTGAGTAAGGCGCCACCAGATAGAAAGTACATGGTGGTTTAGCAAGGTAGATTCATAATGGAGGGGTGCTTATGCCGAGCTCAAAGAACGGGTGACACAATCAATTTCAGAAGATGTGATTGAATAAGTTGGAACTGCTTTCCAGTCGTGCCCTGTAAATAGATCGGAAAAGCCAGTGGTGAACTTCAATGTCCTACAGCAATTGTTTGGTGTGTCTTCGGAAGACGACTGCACATGCCTTACAAGCTACAGTTATTCCAACCGTTGAAGCACACTGATAAAACAGCATGTGACTTTTGCATTGCAATGCAACAAAAGATGGAAGATGACATACTTGACAACTGGCTTGTTTTTAGCAGTGAGGCGGCTTTCCACGTCAATGGGAACGTGAAAGAAGCAAAACGCTTGCTTATGGGGTATTGAGAACCCATATAATCTTCTTGAGCACCACAGAAATTCCCTAAAGGTAACGGTGTTTTGTAATGTGTTGAAGAAAGCTGTCTACAGACCATTTTTCTTTGAAAGAGCAAAAGTCAATGGTGAGCTGTACCTAGACATGCTGGAAAACTGGGAAATGAATAAATTGAGTGAGAAATAGTCTGGTGACCTTTTTTTCCAACAGAATGGGGCTCCACCACACTTGGCGCCTCGGGGTTCAACGGTTTCTGACCACAACACTGCCAGGAAGATGGACTGAATGTTGCATTTCCTAGAATGAATGATGATCACCATCTACGATCTCCAGATCTCACACCATGCCATTTGTTTTTGTGGGGATTTTTAAAAGGATTGTTGTATGTGCCCCCTATTCCTGGAGATGTGGATGGGCTGGAAGACACCAATAACAGAAGCTGTTGCAAGCATTGACAATGCAATGCTGGGACACGTTTGGCAAGAACTTGACTATCGGCTTGATGTGTGACCCATGGTGCCCACATTCAATATTACTAGCTTTCTGAATTCACCAGAAGTTTTTTTATATCCTTTGTAGTTTCTCAGATATTCACTGTCAAAATGTGCCCAAGACTTTTGGAACACCCTGTATTATTGTGGAAGTAAGGGATTGAATGGCCACTTCTATGTGGTTATTTGCAGGGTTCAATCTAGTTTGTTTTTGTCTGTATCGCCCAGCTTTATTTGAAACTTCCGCCTTGTACGCTTTCTTGATAAGCTTATCAGGCTCGTATTTCACTGCGACATCAGCACTCATGGCATTTATGACCGATGGCGTCAGCAAGAACGTCTGCGTGTGGATGTGAATGACGTGTTATGCAACGTTAAAACTGACAGCTGGGACGTGTGGGAGGAGAACAGAAATCTGCAGATAATATTGCACTGCAAATCAGGGTGGTTTTGTGTCATCTAAGTAAATTAAGATGGCCTCATTTAATCATTATTTGCTTTTACTCCGACATGTGTCACCATCTTTTTGTGTGTATGCAGAGCTGAGGAAGGGATCCCCCTTCTCACCCAGCAAAGCTAAAGGCTCCAGAACGGATAGCATCAGCTCCACAGAGGGGGAGGTTTGTTTTCAATCATTTTTAGTCCCTTTTGTTCCAATACCAATCGATTAGACCACCTATGTCAAAAACAAGGCCTGCGGGCCGGATGTGGCCCACGAGAAGGAATTCTACAGCCAATGACATGATTTCGATTCAATATTGTATCATACATTCATTTTGTATGTTAAAAAAATGAAAATTTAGAAATGAATCCACAGATTACACCGCCAAAATATTCTTTAGCAGTTATCTTTAGTATCTATATTTTCATTGCTTTGGGGTCGGTAACTGCGACTAACACATTAGCAACTAGCTTTGCTTAAGCAGCTGACCCTGCAGACGCTGTCACTAGCTGTTTTAGCATCAGCAACTAGCATTAACAACTAGCATTGGCACCAAGTGTCGCTCAATAATAACATCGGAAAATTTTAAAATTAATCAGAGAAATCCTTTTTTTTTAAATATTGAGTGTATTTGTTTTCTTTGATTTTTGGCTGTTGTCAGCATTGAACTGAGCACATTTTGACCTTAGCGTTTAGCTTTCGCATTGTCTAGCACCGCTTTAAGGGTCGCTAGCTGCGACGAGCACAACATTAGCAACAAGCACTAGCACAGGGGTGGCGAACACGTGGCTCTAGAGCTGCATGCGGCTCTTGGCCAAAAAGAATGCAGCTCTTTGCCTCATCATATTTTCTATATACTGCGGCTCTTTGCATTGTTTCATTTTAAGTTTTTTTGGTGTGCATTGAGGGTGGACAATTTTTTTTTTAAATCAACACAAGAACAATACTTGTTGTATTGTAAGGAGAGGATTGTGTTATGGGAAATAATATGTTTTCAATTGTGTGTGTTTGTGTGTGTCTGTCTGTCATGGCAGGTCAGTGCGTGGTGTGGCACTCTGACTCTCACAGTTAAAAATTTCGGCTCTCTGTGTCAAACTTGTTCGCCACCCCTGCACTAGCGGCTTCTTTAATTTTCAACAATCGATCAGCCTGTAGTCAATTTTTCGTTTCAGCCGTCCGTCTTTTACTTGGACACCCCTGGATTTATTTTTCAATCGCTATGGCTGTTCATTCACAGGCCAATGAGGGGCGCTGCAGTCCAGCTCACAGTCGCTCCGGCTCCATTCGTAGTCCGGCCAGCGCTGAAGGATCACCCAGACGACTAAAAGAAGGTTTGAAGGCCCGACTGTGCTATAAATCTCTTAAGTAGCAACCAGTGTTACTGAAAACAAGTTACTAGTAACTTAATTTCAAAATTAACTGATTACTGACACCCAAAAGTTGCATGTTACACTGAAAGTAACTATCTAGTTCCAAATAACGTATATACTGTACTCACATTGAAGCTGACCCCCTAAAACTGCTTAAAAATAACTACATCATATAGAAGAAAAAATGTACACCAACCTGTAGAAGCAAAATTTCTTGGCTTCTGCAATCTCGACAGCTTGTAAACCAACACTGCTGAACCACTCCATATCCATGTTGTCTTCATACCGCTCGAAAATTTCCTTCTCTAGTTCTAGGTTATTTTTTTTCTCCAGGGACGCTTTTTTGAAAAGATAGTTTTACAAATAAAAAGAGCAAAATTCAGCCTTCTTTTACCATAAATTATGTGCTTGTGTTTGCCCCATGGATTTAGTTAGTGCTGTTTAAGCCATGCCATCTCTTCACCAGTGCCCACCATTTGCTGGTGATGCACAACCAGATATGTAAGTATAAACTGACCTAATGATTTCAGTATTTTATTTCATAGTTGTAAATACTGCTGAGATGTGAGTATATACGGTAGGGAGAATATAGAATAGAATAGAATATACCTTTATTGGCATTGTTACAAAATGGGTTGAACATATTGTGACAACGAAATTGGGTGTGGCACTCCAGTCTCACATTTAACAGTGAGGATAAAAGAAAACAAAGAAGATAAAGGAACAAAGAAGATAAAGTTATAATTTACACAATATAAAGGAACAAAGATAAAGGTTATAATTTATATCAGAATATCTGTAGGGAGAAATTACGTGCATTCATACTCTGTGCTTGAGATGGTGGCACCGTGATTGTTTTTTGTAGGTAGTTAGAACACGCCTACCCTCAGTCTTTTCAATTGTCAGGTCAAGTTTATTTGTTTGGCCCTTAATCACAAGAAGTCTTGAATGACTGCACAGACAATACGCAGACATTATCAACATGAAATATAGGTCATGACAGAATGTCCGCCTGACAGCTTCCTGAGTGTGCCCCGAGGGACCCAGAGCTTACGGAGCCTTTGCTCCAAAAAATACTGGTCTACTAGCGATCCCAAGAGCCAAGAAGAAATCTGCAGGTTCAAGTAAAGTGTTGTCTTGCTGGCAGATTCGACGATTGTTTTTTTATTTCGTAAGCAAAGAAGGAACCGTTAAAAGGACAGAAGACATTATGATTCATGATTTCGTTAACCTGGTGCAAAAATGGCACTACTGAATTTTACTTTGATCTTTTGTTTTATGCATGGTAGGCTAGAAGATCGTCTCAACGAAAGTTTAGAGGCATGCATGTTGGTAAGGCCTTTATAGCATGAGAAATCCGAAAACACTACGGCCACTATCGCATTTTTTTTAAGTATTCGCTTTATTGTCAGTAATGCCATTTTGGCACA
Source organism: Urocampus carinirostris (assembly GCF_059441175.1). NCBI lineage: Eukaryota > Metazoa > Chordata > Actinopteri > Syngnathiformes > Syngnathidae > Urocampus > Urocampus carinirostris. The sequence continues at coordinate 24,754,764 of NC_142350.1, read as the reverse complement.
AGGTTTACTATTTAGCCGAGTACACAATTAAGTTACGATTTTTTTACTTAACGAGTTATTTCGTTCTGTGTACATTGTTACAAAGAATGACAATACAAAGGAAATTATTATTATTATTATTATTACAGTACTGGGAGAGGTTATTGTGTCCCAGGAGTGCCTTCCTTTGTAACGCGTTACTCCAAACGGTGGCGACTAGAGCAGATGAATTGCATTTTAATGCATTTATATGCAAACATTTTGAGTTTGGTTTATTAATTCGGCCAGAATGTCAGTATTGTTTGTTTTCCGCAGGTTCTCCAGCAACATCGAGCCCTTCTCGACGAGTGAGGACACCTGGCACGGAGCCACACTTGGAAAGTAGCCCACGGAAGTTCAAGGCAACATTTCGAGAGGTTTGCAAGACACTCGGCGAATTCATTCACAAAACTGTATCAAATGAAACATCATGTGGCTGTATTTTGACTGTCACAGGGATACGCAAGTCATCATATAACTTTTGTGTGTGTTAAACAGACTATTTCATTGCCACGTTTTTTCTCCTATTCCCGCTACCTGGTAATGCATCTCCGTATAATTACATAATAAATGTAGTATTTCAGTAGCACTAACAAGCAAGATCTAGTCAATTTTGATTTATGTCAGTCTCGTTCAATGGAAGCCCAACAGTGCCAAAAGGCAACAGGTAAAAACGACATTTTGAAGTACAAAACATTTTGCTTAACAGGGAATTATGTTATATGGCTATTCGTTTTTTAAAATAAGGTGTAATTGTGAAATATTTACTATTCTTTGAACTATCTGTAATATTTTATCATGATTAAATATTGAATTGATTTATAATTTAATTTTCAACCTTATTTTATGTGGCCCGCAAGATCCTAAAATATCCAAAAATGAACGGGAGTGCCTTGACCAAAAACAACATTCCCCACAATGCATTTTATCGAGTATAGCCGCAAAATGACAACTTACTGCCACAACAGGGCAATGTTTCCATTTCCAATACAATAAGTGGAATAAAGAAATAAATTATCCCAAAAATACCCAAGAAGATTCCGTTATTTCGTATATTTACTTTATAACATCTATGTGTAGTGACATTTTTTAATGCAACTGTAACATTTGTCACTTCAGTTATTTTAAATAAGTAGTTAAATTTGTTTTGCATACTATTCAAATCAATTAAGTAAATAGTAAAACAGTAAACGGACTGCAGATATATAGCTTTTCAAACACTGAAGACCTCCCAAATCCCTAATGCCCCCAATAGCAAGTAGTCGCCTTATATGGCTGACGCTGCTATCGGTTACTGTGTAAAAGGGAAATGTGTGAAGCACATTGTAAAGCGCTTTGGAAGGTCTTCATTGACTTGAAAAGCGCTGTATAAATGCAGAACATTTACAATGTATTTCAAACACATTCACACACACCGATAACAGCATCATCCATGCAAAGGCGCCTCCTTGCATATTGCGGGGCATTAGGGGTTCAGTGTCTTGTCCGGGGACACTTCCACATTTAATTCGGAGGAGCCGGGAATCGAACCGGCGACCTCTCGCTTTCAAGACGAGTACTTCACCTTCTTTTACATTTATAAGTTACATCAGGCCCTTTAAGGACAGCTATTATGCTGATGTGGCCCTCAGTGAAAATGAGTTTGACAACCCTGTTCTAAATGATAAATGTAAGACATTTTTGAGTATGATGAATTTTTTAATTTTAGAGGATACTAAGTACATGTTTCATAATATAGATACCCTATTATTAAAATGAATAACCATATTACCCTCTGTTATTTACTGAAATGTTTTTTTCATTTCAAATAGTTTTTTATTTATTGTATATTGGCATTCTTGGGCTTCCATATTGGACTCACTCTATAAATCACATTTTATTATTTTCATTTAACAAATCAACAATAAAACATGCCATGCAGGGTCCCCGCCAACCTTTGAAAAGTCTTAAAAGGAATTGAATTCATGATTCTAAAAATAAGGCCTTAACTGGCATAAAAATGTCTTAAACCAAATTTTCAAAATTAAAAGATTGTACACATAAATAAGATATATATTTGTTTGAACTGAAAGGAATTAGTAACATTTATCAATTGTCTTTTAAATGATTCACCGATTTACTTTGTGGCAACATGGCGTGACCACATTAATGGAACTGTCAAAACGGTGATGTGGTTTCAGTCGGACGCATGTCTTCGGTTTACCCACAATACACATAGCAACTTGGGACGGAGACGTTTACTTTGGACCATGACAGGAAAGTGGACATTTCATGTTTTTTGCATTGGCTGTGCCAGGCCATGTGTACGAAGTTCCATGTATTGGTTGCAAGAAATATTTGTGTCTTTATGTTTTGCTTATTTCAATTGATTTTCTTTTGTTGAATTGGTGTTAAATTTTGATTTCCAAAAGCATTAAAGTTTAACTTGCCTTAATCTGTAGGAACCCTGCCGTTAGTAGCCCTTGAAATGATCTGTTAGCTGAACTGCCTAATCAATAAAATCCCGCGGGACAGTCGATAGAATTGCATCCGACCATCCAATCGAGCACTGTGCAGCCTCTACCCTCCCGATGATAGATCAAATAATTTTGCCAGGGACCAACTCTAAGCGAGGACCGGAGCGCCAGCAGCAGCAGCTCGGTGGAACTCAGCGGAATAACCGGCGAAGGCAAAACGAAGGAACGCGCCGAAAGCTTGGCTCTTTCTTCCGATGAGGTAGGAAATCGTCGATGAAGCCGGAATCGGAACTGTTGCTTTCAACCCTTCTTTTGGTTTGTTTCCATTGCTGCCAAATGCAGAGTCTGGATATGGTAGATGATGAGGTGAGACTCTAAATTAGGGGCGCAGGGAAGACAAAACCATTGTCTGATATTACTCACCGAGTGTCTGCTGGACTTGTTCTCAGCAGATCCTTGAAGAAGGATGCATCACAAAGCAGTGGCAGAACTGCAACGTGTCAGAGTGGACTCCTCAGCAAGTGGCCCGCTGGCTTACGGGTCTCAGTTTAGAACACTATGTTCCACAATTCGCTGTCAAAAACATCAACGGAGAAGAACTGCTGCTGATGGATAGTGCTGAACTCAAGGTAAATAGAAGGTCAAGGATTTTAAAGCTGATCCCAAATTTTTAAACCTGCAAAATGTCCGGAAATAGTACGGGGTTTTTGTGGAGAATGCCTAGGCGTTGTGTCACAGGTAGATGTAGTCATGGTTTCGGCTCACGATGTTAGTCTTTTTTGCTGGCAAAAAGATGAAAATGTTGCGTGAAATTGCACAGCATTTGTGAAAAACTCACCAATGGGGAAAGTGGTCGTTGTTGTGCTCGGCGAATTTCAAGGAGGATTGCTTCGATGAATAAGCATTATATCTAGGCCTGGGGTCTCCAACCTTTTTCAGGCTGAGGGCTACTTTTTGCTACTTCTTAGTGCTAAGGACACCCTGTTTTCCATTTCTAAAATAACAATGTATCATGGTATTACTAGGATCCTATATTATTACCAGGTTCATTATTTAAGGTAGGGTTAAATAGACTCAGTCAAAAACTAAAAAAAAAAACATTCTGCTAGAAAATAAGGCTGCAACATTACCCAAAATCGAATCGCCATTGCGTAGTGCTCTTGTGTAATCGCAAGACTTAGATTTATTTTCAATGATTAAGAGTTCCATGTTTGTGAGTGATGAAGTGTTTCACCAACCTTAACAGTTTGCTTTTCAATAGTGCTGGGCGATAAGGGGCAAGTTTTAACGGTGCTTGCCAAAAAAGGCTAGGCAAAGTTTGCAAGCAGCATGCTATGCCTTACAACCACCATGTCAGCAGATAGCAACCAAAGCTCTCCAGGAGAGAACACAGAAAATGCACTTTTCTTTTAAAATGGAATCAAAATTGCAATACTAGTACGAAAATTTGTTTTTCCAAAATCGTGCATTGCTACCAAAAAATCACAATGACCCAGCACTGGTGAGCTATTAACAGAACCAGGGTGGGGAGGGGGACACTACATGTTCTGTGCCTAATTAAAAAAAGACTATTTGTAAATAACGTTATGGAAGCCTGCAGCTTAAATCTATGTGCTGTATCCTATTTCAGTCCCTCGGAGTAAATTCCTCACCGGATCGGGCGTTCATTAAGAAAAGGATCAAAGACCTTCAAGTTGTGATGGAAAAAGCCAAGAGGAAACAGGAGAAGCTCAAGGAAGCTGGGCTCAATTGACCTGATCCTGCTCGGGTCTTTGGACTTCCAGAAAAGTCAAAGATTTACCTCTGACGGACGCATCGGAACAGGTTGGAGCTCCAAGTCAAGTTCCGAGGGTAACTTTCTCTGCCACCAAGCAAGTTCAACCAAAACTCTGCTTCAAGGATTCTGTCCTTTCCTTTTGCCTCGTTTTACTCCAATCCTCTTTTTAGACATTTAAGAAATGATTCTTTTCTATTTATTTGGATGTCTGTTGCTGTAAGTTGGGTTTATTTATTCATTGATGCATATTTATCTGATATTTCCTCTTTATGCTACCTTGTCAGAAGGAGTCCTTGTTCGATTTCTAAGACAGATGTACATGTCTGCTCTTTGTTCTCATAAGACGATTACTACGATGCTTTACTAGGAGCTGTGACGCTGTCACTGTGTTCACCTGGTATTGTTTTTCAATTTTGCTTTACTGGTTTACAAAGAGAGCATTTTGGGTCCGAAAATAACCAAATTTGGGTGAAGTTTGAACCGAAATTTCACTTGGGTTCATTTGACCTAACCTTCTGGGTATTTAGGGATAAAAACCCTCCTAAATTGGTTACCTTTATAAATAACTGAGAAACATTTTGTAAAAAAAAAAAAAAAAGAAATAGTAACTCCCCAAACTAGAACCTTTTGTTAAAAGACGGCCGACCAAAAACGATTGTGTTTTATGAAAACACTGAACAAAAATTGTGATCTCCTTTCATCTTTATGTTCATCCAATCGTGTAAAACTACTCTAAAATGTGATTTGTGCTGCAAAAAAAAATCATTCCTGGAATAATATAAGGATTGAGTTGATTCTTACAAAACAACCCAAAAAAATTGGTTGAAAAACCAAGACCTGGACCCGTCTGTTTGTGGCAACGTATCGGGTTTCTTGAAAGCGAAAAAGTTTGCTGATTAAACACCCCCCCCCCTCCACAAATAAAACCAAAGAACTCTGGATTAATTTGTCCAGAACTACTAAAAAGATTGGTTGGATTCTTAAAACCAATCCAGAAATGAGGTATTCAATTGATCCAAGTCATTAATTGGTCCATATTTCACCTTATTTTTGGTTAATTTCTACCTTGATGTTTTTTTGAATATAACTACAGTACCGTATTCCTCAATGGTAATTAACCAGACTAGGATGCAATCAGTACAGACTAGTAACCCCTAAGTCAGGTAGAATGAATGAATGCATATTGAATATCTCTTATTTCAGTTGAAATCAATTTAGAAATTACTGCACTAGAAAGGCTGATGGGTTTTTAAACTACTAGTGCCGCTTAGGTCTATTAAAAGACAAAATTTACTGTACTAGTAACTATTACTATTTGGTCCTTGTCCCATATCAGCATTCTTATTACTAAAAATCACTTTTATTCAAGTATCCATTTAGGAGTTTTTTTTCTTTATGGGGCATTAATTGACATCTGTCATGTTTCCCCCCAATGTTGCACCAACGTTGTCTTATAAGTGAGGACAAAGAACATACACGTCCCTGGACCTCGAGGTCATTAATGAAAGCGAATCAACCTGTACCGTGTACTACTGTAGTACTAATGTACTACTGATAGAAATGTGTCTAATGTGCCATTTTTTTTAGACTCGTGTTTACGATCGTCTTATTGGAGATGACTGGAAATGAATAATCAGATGGAATCTTGACTTCTTATATGAAGTAGTACTCATAGCGACCGCTAGAGGTCACCATGCTGCTCGGTTTTACTCTTAATGGTAAACACTGGAACTTCTGATGTGACACCACAAAATGAAGCAGCTCTCCAAAAGTTGAGGTAAAATGATCAAACCGATTAATAAGGAAAAATTAAAAAAAAAAATCAAGCTATACTTCCTGCTGATATAAACTGCTTGTAACCCATGTTGACCTCTTTTGTATTCCTTTTAAATAACTCGAAATATCCCAATGCTGCCTTTAGACATTTTAGCGAATATATCTGTAATCCTTGATAAACATGTCTTTGTTTTTGCCAGAAAAGATGAACAATTGACTGATATTCATGTTTTCTACTTTGTTACACTGGAGAAAAAGTTGTTTTTTTTTAAAAACAAATTATTATTAGTCCCCAAAAATATCCTGTATAGCTTTGTAAAATGGCAAGAATCTCAATACCCAATTTTGATTTACAGTGCAACTATTTCTAACACTCTTTTTTTTCTTTGTATATTAGAAGTGATTATGTAAGAATGATTTATCCACAATTGTAAGTTAATAGATTCCTTTCCGCTTCAATGAACTGAGTTATTCCGTCCATGTGCTGCCACAATAAATTCCTTATGATGCATTCTTGGACTATATCCTTATTAGTTGATGTAAAAACTGAAATGTGTTAAAATGTGTCTTGTTAGTAAGTCAAAACTTTTCTTTTGAGCAGGTGACAACCAACCCCCAGGCCAAAATCCAGAAACCAGATCTCAAGTTCTTCCGTCCCTCCCACTGTGCAGTCTATTTATAATTCACTCTCCTGCCGTTTTCCTCCCGTCATTTGCTGCTCTTGATCTTCTGTTTCCAAAGCAGGGCCTTCAACCGTGCGGTAATCTTTGCAGACGTCGTTTGTAGTGTTCTGGACATGGAGAACTTGAGCCCGGAGCGGCGAGCTGCTAAACGGCTGAAGCAACGCTACTTGGAGGCCTTGCAGACAAACAACTCCCAGGAGGTCCTCTGGATCCTCCGGAACAAGAACATGGATATTGACACCGTTCTGGAAGTGGAGGACCCCAGTATGGTTTTGGCCTCTTACAAACAAGGTCAAGAGTTTTGGTGTGACTTCACGCGCGTACCTCTATGTAGACCGTAGGCCGTATTTGATGGGTTTGACAGATGCCGTATTGATGTTGTCATGAATCTACTTCAGGGGTCGGGAACCTTTTGGACCCAGAGAGCCATTCAAGCAAAAATATTCAGATTTCTTTTGTTAAGAAAGCCACGCACATTAGAAAAAAAACACCAAACCTGCTCTCCAGACAAAAGCTAGTTTTCAGCACATTTTATTTCACTGTATGACGTTAAATGATTTGATCTTTTTTGGTTTGAACAAATTTATTGACACTAAAAACAGAAAACAATCATGACAATCTCAACAGCAACCTATGAATTAAGAATAATGCAAGAGCCTGTATCCTATATCAATATCGATATACCAATTATATTGAGGTCGTTTTTGTCCTAAATAATGGTTTCAAAACAAAGTGCGTTCAAAGTTCTAACGCTAACATGTCACAAAATTCTGAAAACGATAAGGATATTGTCGTAATTATCTTAAGTGCAGACGGCGCTGGGCAAAGAAGCAAAAGTGCGCGCGTGCCGTGTATAGCTCCGCCCAATCCTACCCCTCACCCAATCAAATTGCTCTGGGCGCAATGCTTGAGTTTTGCGGTATTTACGGCTCATTCCTGTGGGTTTTCGTCTTAAAGTGTCTCAACAAGGAACATAGATTGTTTACTCAGCTTCCATGTGAAGATTCACTTTGCTATTTACAGCCAAAACGAGGTCTGTTGGCGTGACACCTTGACTGTAAGTGTAGTTACAATTGTGTCCTATGTATACTAGACCGAACCCTCTGGGCATCTGCATCCTCTCAGCTTCGCACATGTTAGATGGAATATGAGCTTGCTCTGTCCACTCCACGCATCGGCCCGGTATTGCAGTACCTCCGGGAACGGTGCATTCGCAATGATCGCAGCAAGGCTTTAGGGCTAGGACCTTAGCTTGGCCTTTTGGCTGAGAGTAAGTGTCCCGGCTCCTAGGCTTTGTAGCGTATTATGAACTGACCGATAACGGATAATGGATAATGAATAACGAAGATAGATCAATAACCCTTAAACACCCCCCCCCCCTTAGCTTGGCCTAACGGTGCATTCGCAATGAATCGCAGCAAGGCTTTAGGGCTAGGACCTTAGCTTGGCCTTTTGGCTGAGAGTAAGTGTCCCGGCTCCTAGGCTTTGTAGCGTATTATGAACTGACCGATAACGGATAATGGATAAAGAATAACGAAGATAGATCAATAACCCTTAAAAAACCCCCCTTTCAAAAATAAAATAAAGTAATACTATTATATACCCACAAAAAGGAGCCGTACATGGCTCGTGAGCCAAATCTTCTTAACTCCTGGTGTCAGGCATTGTTTTTTTGTCTCCCTGCAATAGTTACTACCTCTCGGTGTGAGAGAATTACGGAATTGTTATGGAGCCTTATTAGAGCAAACCTAACACCCAAATCTTATCTGAGATTCTGTTCTGAACATTTGGTAACTGGGAGGTGATCAGGAACAAAGTCATTTTAGAATGAATTACAGGGAAATGTGGTCGTATTTCTTGTTAACTCTGTTTTGAGTAAATGGGTAACCTCAATGTATCTTGTCAGGTCAGACATTTGTTTTTCCTTCCAAGTGGCAGATCTAACATCAACAGCACTCAGTCTCTTCCTGAGGCTAGCTCCCAACTATCCATACTTCTCTTCGATATTCTGACATTTTAACCAAGCTGATATTAAGACTACTAGCAGGGTTTGTGCAGGTGCTTGAAATCCTTGAGGACGCTTGTATTTTAATCTTGTATTGTTGAGGTCAGGAAATAACGTCAAATTAGGGTGAAGTGCTTGAAATGATTTTCGTTGGTTTGTTTCCCTTTACCCTGACCACACTTTAAAATAAGGAAAATTGGGAAAAAATGTGTCTAAAAAGGATGCCGATAGTGGCTCCAGTCCTCATCAAATTGTCATGTGAAGTGTTGCTGCCTCCTACCGTCGCATCTAAGATGACAGTTTTATCAGACTAGTCATTGGAGATTCCGTTTCTTTTTCGATCCCAAACAGCTCCTTGTTTTTTTTTATTTTTTAGTGATATCTAGGATCTTTTTGTATCAATGGGCTGCTATAAACTGACAGGAATTCTGCCGTCCTGCTTCAACAATGCACACGCAGCTTCAATGTGTCACACTTGTTAACAAACAAAGGCTCTATTAGGTGTTGGCTGATAAGAAAGAATAAAAAGAAGACTGTATAAAAAGCAGAAAAAATGAGCCAAATTTGGACTCATTTTAATGTTAATCGCTCCAAAACAGACTGTGTTCAATATTTCAATGTTAATGACTGCTAATCTTTTTCTTTTTTTGTTTTTGTTTTTTTTTTGGCATGTTTTTCAGTGTCTAAATTGGTTAAAATAGAACGGTAAATCCTTTTTTTTTTTTTGCATTTTATTATTCATAGCACTAATGAGTACATTTTGATTTTATTGTTTTGCATTTTCAGGGGTTTTGTGTCGTTGTTTGACTTTAAATCCGTACAGTGTGTAAAAAGCCAAAATTGTACAATTGCAAAACATATTACTAATAACTAAATAACTCGGTTCATAGTGTATTATTTTTTTTATTATAGATAGATAGTGATAGGTTTCTAACTATAAATAGATAGATATACTTTATTCATCCCCGTAGGAAAATTCACACTTCCAGCAGTATCCTTTTGTTGTTTATTAACAGATTAACGGGATGGCCTCTGTTGTAGTTTAGCAACAGCGGAGTGGATGACGTCACACGCTAGGCCAAAAGTTCGACGTCCCTGCAGCAGATGGAAATCTTTGTGCCTAGGGTTACACCTCCTTGTGTTTACGTAGATAGCGAGTCCACCTCCTCTGCGCTTCCAGCAGGCTTTTGTGTCTCCGTCTAACAGCGCCAAAGCCGGGTAGCTCCACATTAGCGTCCGGGATGCTAGACGTGAGCCACGTTTCCGTAAAACACAGCGAACTGCACTCCCTGTACGCTTTGATGTTTTCCACCAGCACAGCCAGTTCGTCGGTGTTATTTGGTAGAGAGTTCACGTTTACCATGATTACGGACGGTACCGAAGACTTATAATGCCGTTAGCCGCTTAGCCTTAGCTCCAGCTCTGCATCCACGATAGGGCCCCCTCATCACGCCGGCACGAGAATTCTTGAGGGTGAGGAGTTTATTCCTCCAATAAACGCATTTTTGTGCGTTAAAACCCATGACGACAGGATAAGAAGTAATCTAAAGTGTAGTTGTCAAGCGGGACGAAAAACACCGAAGATAGAAGCAGACACTTAAAACAATAAATCACAAAAAGTGCAAAATAACACGGAGCTGCCGGAAAGGCTGCCGCTCGCGGCAGCGCCTATAATGTATGATTAATAAAACAAATAAATCTTAGGAGCTGTTTGGGAGCTGAAAGGGCTGGCCCTTCCCTGTAGACTTAGCCAAAAGAGACGTTTTCTAAATATTTCCTCTTGGGTGCGACCAGTAGGGGCGGCGACGCTTCACACGACAGCGCCGTAATGACGAGCTACCGGAGCAGCGCCGTCATTTTCACACTTAAAAAAAGTCTTCATTTATTTCGTGGTCTAAAGAGTCAGACTGCCAATAAACATGGCAATGGCCACAATTTCAAGCATTATTAAGCACTTCACCCAAAATTCCAGGATTTTTTTTTAGCTTGAAAACTACATTAAAATTGAAGGTCAGACGCAGGGACACTGGTGATGCGTAGGACACGTCGAAAACCCCCACCGGCTTAAAATGTTGAGTTCCTTGGTGTGAATTGCACCAGGCTATTGGCTGCCAGGTTACAATCTGGAGAAGTCTTGGGCGACGGGTCTTCACGTTTGCGTGATGTACAAGGCGGCGGAGACGGCCCGGGCTCTCCTCCAGGAAGGCGCGTCCGTCCACCGGATGCCCAACGGGAAAACGGCGCTGCACGTAGCTTGCGAGCTTTCGGACGCCCGCTGCGTGGACCTCCTCTTGACTTACGGCGCCAAAGTCAACAGCTTCTCATTAAGCGGACACGCGCCGTTGCACTATTGCATCACCGAGGAATCGGCCGAATGTGCCAAGCTGCTCATTCTCAAAGGTAAGGGATCTGTTTTGAAGCCTGACCGTCAGCACAATGAAAACATTTTCTAGAGGTACTCAGAGGGACAAAGACTTCTATTTTAACTCCTTTGATGCTCCTCTTGGAAACGCTTTTAGTCTCTTTTGAAAGGGAACGCACTCAACGTTTTGTCCCCACTGCAAGTACTACGAACATTGAGTTATCCGGGTTGGAACACGCAGACATAGTAGGTTTTGTGCTTTTGCTGTTAAATGCCTGCAGGTGAGTGTAGCATGGCCATCTTAGCTGGAAAACAGCTGAGACAGTAGCCTAAAGTCTTACCTGCAACCTTCTCTGATTTGATCACAATCTGAAAAACTATTTTTCTACAAGTAAGTTTAGGCGTTTCCTTAAGTGGCCATTTGGAGATGACTCGTTTAAACCCCCAAAATACGTTGTAGTCGTGTTATTTACTTTGACAATTTTTAGATATTATTAGAGTTGAACATTTTGGACCTCTCTTTTTAGAAGTCAATCTCTGATTGTGCACACTTGCGCATAGAAAATCGTTTCACGAGCTGACTACCAGGGGACATAATTAGTGAATTATACTAGTGGAGGATTTTAAACATTTGACTATAAAGGATTTTATACGATTGACTACAAATTACAATAAATGCAATAGATATTTACTGACTGTGCCTTTATTCAATGAACAGTAAAAGGTCAGGGCAGGCTGGTGGAGGATGTTGTTTACAGAACAGGACATACTGCTGATAAGATAATCAGCACATCCAGACGTTGTTGACGCAGGCGTTGTTTTGAGTACCCCAGACTTAGGGACGCTCGTCTACGAGATGGTGAAGCCCAGGGGGCTTCCTTGGCGCGCCCATGGGAGAAGTCGGCCCGCGATTATGCGGGGAGAAGATGGCCAATAGTAGAAAGCTAAAGAACTTCAGAAGAAGGCTTCCCACAGACGCCAACAGCACTAATTCGGCCGTTTTAGATGGAGTACACTTAGTTAAATTGTTAAGGAAAATAAATCTGCCCCCGTGTGAAATGTGCTTCTCTCAGCATCATCTCGCAGGCTGTAGTTTGGACGACTCCTGACGTGCACAATTTTGATACAACAATAGAACGTAGAAAATACAGGCAAAACATATAATTTACAAACAAATATGGGATATTAATTTACAAATACAAACTTCAAGTGTAATACCAAAGTAATATCTCCTCTTTTTAAGTACTGAATTTGATAATGGGTTTGTCTTCCTGTGTACTAAACTACCATCATAGGAAGGAATTTTTGTCATGTAGGCGCAGAAGTAAGCCTCGCTGGTCACAATACCGAGGCAGAAACGCCTCTCCACACTGCAGCCAGATTTGGGATTCCAGAACTGGCGGAGCTCTATCTAACCCACGGGGCCTCTGTGGATTCCGTCAATGCTTCCCACGAGACCCCCCTGATGATGGCTTCCTTCTGGGCTTTTGACACCAAAGAGCAGACCTACAGCCAGGACCACCACCTGGTCTGCCGCATCCTGCTGGACCACCAAGCAGGTTTGGGAGGAACACGACCGCTCAAGCAACTTCTGCTTCATTCTACTGTTTTCTTCTACAGATGTCAACCTTCAAGAAGAGGACCATAAAACGGCGCTTCACAAGGCCGCCTGGAACTGCGATCACACCATGATGGGGATGTTGTTGGAAGCCGGGGCAGATGCGCGAGCCATGGATACCAACGGCTGCTCTCCCATCCAGTATCTCCTCAAAGTGACTGACGTAAGGCACACGGCGTCACATGAGGACTGCTACCGGCTCTTGTTGAACTACAATGCGCCTAGGATCTACCCACCCCAGTTTCATAAGGTACAGTACAGAGATAAAGTTAATCTAAGAGGGACCCTTGAAGAACCTCAATTAACCCTCAGTCCGTTGCAGGTACTGCAGTCCTGCCACAATTACCCAAAAGTCATCGAGATCATGGTCAACTCGTACGAACATCTAAAGCGGACCGGGAAATGGAGAACTGCTGTTCCGGATGACTGCTACAAGGTAGGACTCAAACCTAGGCCTGGGCGATATAACAAAAATGATCACGATATAAAATGTTCGCAGTCGATATCGATAATTATCACATCTTAAGTTTGAGTGAAAGTTGACCAAACCAGATGCTGTTTTAACCAATCTTTAATGTCAGAACAAAGGCGCATGGTGACATAAGACTACACAGCATTTCACAAATGAAGAACATTAAACAAAATGAAAAGTGAACAAAATGATGGATCAAAACGCGGACCTTCGCACATAACCTGAGGTGACCTGCCATCCCCCGAAATTAAAGAACCAAAAAACAAGTTTTAATTTACACTCAGCAACAAACATATAAAAGCTTCTATGTGCAATACGTGTAGTGCAATGTTGACAAAATAGACAAAAGGAAATTGCACGCTGATGGAAAACGAGCGTTTGTTGCATCTGCTCCCATTCCCTTGGTGTTGAATTCCTTATATTCTAGCGGGTGATATCGTATTAAACGATGGAAACGAGCTGTTGTATAATTTCGGTGGCGAAACCTTGTCAGCATATTTTGCAATAGACGCACCCGCTATGTTTTTTTCATCGGACTCGATGTAGCCAAAATACCTTCGGACAACTGAAGAAGAAAGGCCTCTCCTGTCTTTGACTCGTTTAGCGGTTATTGCCGGTGTTATCCTCGGAGTCTTTTTTTTGCTCATTTTGACCGTGTTGTGGTTAGTTCCCTTTTACTCTGTGTGAGGCGAGCTATCTCCATTTTCGCCAAATGATTGTCTGGTCTCTTCAATGTTGGTCTGGAATTTGCATTTTCATTGCATTAGGGCCCCCATTTCCTTGGTGATCGGGTGGTGTAATTACACTTCAAATTAGCAACTTTTATTGAGCAATTGTGTTATTTGTCGTGGCAAAATTATAACACGATTACAGGTAAGGTCGGGCCTCAAAATCCAGAGTGACGCGACTCGCGAGTACAAAAGCCTGAACCAACCCGGTTGATTAACTTGATTTGAGGGACCCGGCCTGGAGTAAACTTGAAGCTGCAGTTGAACACTGAGGTGCACTCTAGGGTTTACTTCCGGCATCAAATCAATTGTGGACTTTAGCGCCGAAGTGTGTTACTTCAGAATAATTTGACCCAAGTAGTAGTAAAAAGTAGTCATCCAAATAATGACTTGAGTAAAAGTAAGTGCATGCTGTGCAGTGAGAGAAGCTCGGCCTAGTTCTTACCTCTACTCGCAATAATTATTGTTTTATGGCCCAGTCCTACTCAAACCCTCTATCTAATCAAGTTTTCGTGTCTTTGATGTTTCTGTTTAATGGCAGCGACACGAAGAATTCTACGACTCCTTGTTTGCGGTTTGCGCAAACCGCCCCCGTAGTTTGCTGCACTTAAGCAGATGTGCCACAAGGGGCAGTGTGCGGCCCCCGTGCCAAACGGGAGTAGCTGAGCTCCCTTTGCCGACGAGGATGAAGAACTACTTGTTGCTGACTCCGGAGGGGGTACTCTACTGAATTTTCAGCATGATTCCAGGTGGGAAGTAAATGTATACACTGAGACATACTACCGTTTTACACGTTTGACACCTTCTCCTCTAAAAAACGCCTGATTTCTTTTTCTAACTCTACCGCTTTTTCAAATTTAAACGACAGACTCTTCCCTCGTGAGTAGTATTTTAGTCTAGAGCTGCTTTTGTTTGAAGCCAGACTTGGGGTGTTAATCAATCGTTTTGGTAAAAGTTTGCCGCTTCCGGTTTTAGACAATCACGTTTTATAATAAATAATCTATCGAAGACTGATTGTGTTTCGCACATCAAAATAATATGCAATAAAATCAATCGACCGCTTTCTCATGTCAAAAGGTTGGCATGTATGCTGATAGAATTATTATTATTCTTTTTAAAAAGCAACTCATACCACTGATTATATAAATAATCTTGTTACATTTGTAGATCTCATAAAATTAATAAGAGAAATAAATCTGATTCGACATTCAGTACAGCACAGGGAAAAAAATGCAACCCTTACTGGCGATTTCTACAACTGCAAGCAAGTCTGTACTCGGGTGCAAAAGTCGCTACTTCTTTTACAGAAAACATTTTTTTGCTACATGAATTAAATTTAACTGGAACGAATGCACATGTTTGTGATATAACCACAAACGTTGTGTTACTTTGTAACCAAATTTACTTCCGTGTTTATTGCTTCAAGTTGGGGTCTGCAACCCAAAATGAAGAAATAGACAAAACGGACCAACAAATTTAAAGCTTTATAGAATTTTTTTTTACATAGAAACAAAAAAGGGGATTATACCCTATAAGTAATTTAATATTTATTCTGAATATTTAGACAGTTTTAAAATAAAATTATATATTGTCCATGTTTTTTTATTTTCAAAAATTTCTGAAAACGTTTCAGGGAGCCATGAAGGCATCACAAAAGAGCTCCATGGCTTAAAAGGGCTCTATGTAGTAGTTAGCACCTCCTAGTGGTGTAGAAACTTAATTGAATGAAACCAATATGAATTCAAATAATAAGCAAAAAATAGTAATTAAATATATAAACTTGGTCTGAGTGTTTTGAAGAATGCCACTACGGGTATCCATAAACTTAAAAAAGTCGGAGCAAAAAAAAAAAAAGTGTCACTTTAAATCTCCATAGTTTATATTCTTTCTTATGCTTTTTATCACTCTCAGTTTCAGTACACATTACATGTAGTGGTCGAAAAAGGCACTTAATACAACACTTTTGTAAGAGCATTCCTGTTGGAATTTAAAGTTTGGAATTCTATGCAAGTATTTCTTTGTTTGTGACAGACCTGACCGGAAGGTGTCGCCTTGAGTCAAGCTTCACTTGCAGGTAGGAAAAAACGAGGAGACGGCAAAGACACATACGCACGTAGTTTAATGTTTGTTATCTTGTCTAAAGCAGTTTGTGGGAGAATTTGCCCAAAGGACACAAAATTATGCTTTAAACATTGACAACTGCCGGCATGTGTTAATGTTACTGTGTACCTGACTTGGTAACCTGACAGCCCATTTTGCACATCTGGTTAGCTACTCTTCTAGCACTATCGGCACTATGGTAAAATACTATACGTAGCCAAAATACAATACAACATTATTATATCTGTACATTCAAGGAAACTGTGGGGGTCAGATGCATCGACATTTCGTTCTGTATACACGTGTACTAGAATGACAATAAAGTAGATCTGAATCTGAATCTGAAATAACTGCAATGATTTTTTTGAGAGTTTAGCATCCATTCCTAAGCAAATCATATTCGCCTGAAAACTGTACAAAGCCTAATCGCCAACATTCATGACGAACAAATACATTTTTCTTCAATATTGTTTAAAAACTGACAGTGAACACAAATGTGTTACAAGCTCACATTCAAAGACGTCTAAAATAATCCAGTGGTATATTTTTTTGTTTTCACAGACACGTGAAAATATATGTAAGCAGTGTGATGATCTGCTTCTTTGATAACAGCATTTGTACCAGAGCTGTACTTCTGCTAGCGACACTCAAAAAAACGGTTCAAAACGAGGTCCCTCGACTTATTTGCTTTGTTTTGCTTTGTTTGTGGGTAATCTTTTGCAATCCAAATTCATGAAAAACACACAAACTAATCGTGTTTACCTAAAAGTAGGGAAAGTGTTTGCTTTTTAAAAAGCATGTTTGACGCATAAGTGTACATGAGTGTCGGTTGACAGACACTAAAATATACAATGTCTTGTCAAATGTAATCAGTAAAAAAAAACTCACTGTTTCTCTGTTTATTCTGAATACTGTAATTTTTGTCACACAAATTCCACCCTGTGTCTCATGTAGCTAATATTCACATTTTTCTTAACGGCCACGCTTTGACCATGAGAAATGCATACGTAATCGTGCTGGCAGCACATTAACGTTACATTGAATCGATTGTAAAAGAGTTATTTTCACTGTGCACATGCAGCTTGTGTGTTTCCAGTCTGGAAATTATGGTAATTAAGGAAGTTGGTTTGCATTATACAATTAACCCCCATTACAAATACTTTTCTTTGCAAACAGAAACAATTGGCTATTACTTTAACCCCCCAAATAAAGATGCTAGATTTTACTACTTCCCAAAATATCCTGGATCATTTATTTATAAACTCCCCCTTTTACAGGCTAAAATGCTTAAAAAAAAATCATAATTATTATTTAACTCTGTATGTCATGAATAAATTAAAAAATCTTAAGTCCTTTTTTTTTTAAACATCCCAAAATCTTTTTGCTACTAACGAGCTAAAAATATCAATTTGGGTAATTTTGATCCTAAGTATGTTTAAAGTGCACAAACTTAAGTAGGTTTTGAATTTACACACCCAAGACCTACTAAAATCTTGATTTCTGTGTGCTAGTGAATGGTGTCACTCCTTCCCAGTTTTTTGGGCTCCTTACTGGGCAAGCACCAGTCGTCGGCCTCGCTGCTGGCCTGGTAGTGGCGCAGGGCCGACTTGTTGAACACGGGGAGACGCTCCACCGACTCGGAAGACAAGGCCTGAAATCGGAGTGAGTACCTTCACTTTACAATGTAGAGCATTTGACAGACTATCCACGCAGTTAAAGCGCCCACACCAGACCACCAGGGGTTCAGATGACATAAGAAAAGGATCTAGAAATAGTGCCAGAAACATCAGACTGCATTTTGATGGGTTAATAGTCCCTTTGACCATTTTCGTTGAGAGCTGCATGTGGCCCAAGTAAAAAAAACAAAACAATGTTGCCCAACTTTGTCCTCAACAAAAATACTTCTGAACTAAAAATAAAATTTAGTGTCTAAAAACAGAGATCAAAACCAATTTAATGAAACTAATAGATTCGGATTTGTCACCAGGATGACTCAATAATTGCACACTCCTGCCTAAGACAGAAACCCAATACTCCTACTTGTAAGTACGTAAACAAATTGAACTGCACCATTATTGACGCACAGGGGACATAGTGGACCAACATACAGGTATGTCTATTCAGAGTTCAAAACAATATTGTGCTTTAATAGGCCCAGCCTAGAGGTCTGATATGATGTTCACTGCTAAAAATTCTGATTTTTGTACTGGTAGCGCCCAATTGAATTACTTCAGATGTAAAATTACACTATTCAAATAAACCATTAACACAGATTTTGTGATTTGACTTGTGGAGTAAGCTACAAATGTAGGCAGCTGATAAAGCAATAGTATTGAAAACCAAACTTAAATGTTCTAATGGCTTTTTGTATGTCAACTGTACTGTGGGTTGTCTGATGTTTAAGCGTAAGCACCCATATTCAAATCTGGGCATTATTATATGCTGTAACTGTATAAAAAAGCCCAACAGTTGGGTCAGACCTATACAGTATATATTTTGATGTGTTCTGAAGCCGGCCAAGGGTCACAGCCTGCACTCGACCCTTCACACAATTACTATGTGTTGAACAGGCATAGCTCACAAAAGGGCACAGAGGCGGGTGGTTATTTTTGGACATTTGACAGTGTGTGTCACCTTTAAGTAAATGACAGCTGAAGTGCCATAGCCCTCCATGGAGTACAGCTGCAGATCTCCTTGGAAATATTTAGCATAGAGGCGAGAGATGGGAAGCCCGTAGCCAAACCCTGCCTGTAAGTCACATGGAGGATAGTAGGGTTAGTGCATTATTTTACCATTCTGTCTATACAGTATTTGTAGTGCCACCGAAAGATGTTTCAGCTCACAGTAAAATACTATTTACATCTATATGTAAAATAGCTCAGAATTAAAAACAATGGGCACTTCTTAAAACTTGTTTCTACTAAAGTAATTTCAGGGTGTAAATTGCAACCTTCAACATCAAAAATTAAAAATATGCCAGCATCCTTGAGGTGCTAGACTATGTAAAATATATTTCACAAACAAACAAATTTGAGAAAATGGCACAATTATGTGCTAGTTCAAGTAATTTTGCTTGTATAATTCAGAGGTAGGAGCTTAAGCCCGGCAATTTAACAATAAAAACCTCTTTTAAAGTATTGTGGTTTATGTAACCTGCGCAGGCAGAAATACAAACGATGTAAATGTTTATACAGTTGTGTAACCAAAGACAAGGTTCATTTATAACCATAATTCACCTCCCATTTTCACTATTTTCAGTTAATTTGTCAGCCTGGATTTGTTTGTACCACTAAAACGTGCTTCACTATACACAAACTGTCCCTTTAATGTCTTACCAGGGGTGCGTTTCGGGAGTTGTCCACGTGGACGGGGCTGGGCGCCGTGGAGTACATGTAGCTGAAGAGGCGCTCGATCTTCCTGAGGGGAACTCCGCCTCCTCGGTCGGACATCTTAAAATAAAGCTGCGTATAACAAAGGTATCCGATGGACCTCGTGTGTGCACCGGTCCACCTTGATGGTGAGGTCCTCTTCGCCCAACGAGACGCGCACTTTGATGGCGGGCAGTGTCGGGCTGGTCTCGTGCGTCTCCACCGTGGCTCGCATGGCGTTCTGAATGAGAAAAGGCTTAGCAGATGCAAAACTAATACGCAGAATGATCATCTACCTTGAAGAGCTCAAAGAGCATATGGTAAAGATGTGACGGCACATAAACGATGTGGAGCGGCTGCTCTGGCCTCTTGGCTGTCCAAAGCGCATACGATATGAGTATTATTTTTTTAAGGATGATATTTTTGACTTACCATTCACTTGTGTGACTTCCATATCAGGCGACGTGAGGTAATACTGCTCGCACAGCATTTTTGATGTCTCGTAGGCGTCTTTGTGAAAAAAAGGACAAGAATGTAAATCTAGTAATGAAACTCCACCTTTTCAAATGGCTGATAAAAAATACACAACATTGAACCCTTGCTGCATTCTGATTGGCTAAACAGCTGGAGGAACCTACATTACGTATGGGCAAATCTTTTTCTAAAAGCTATCATGTTAAAAACACGCTCTCGAACCATGAAAGCACCAAAAGATGCTTTCCCTTCACCCACGGGAAACTTCTCCACATGCTTATCCGGGAACATTTTAGCTCGAATATGGCCGATTAAAAAAACCACTTGCCTAACCTGACAGTAGCTCAGTGATCATCAGACAGCTAAACCAAACGAAGTCATGTACATTTGGCTACAGAAGAGAGCCTGGCCATTATGCGCCTGCTAAACCTGTCGAAATTCAAAGCATGTAGTCTGAAAAACAAACGTAACATTTGTTTTGTCAACTGTTCTAATGAGATTATATTGTTCATCTCTACTGACGGAGCATTGGACCGACTGGTTTTAGAGACGGTATGCACAATAAAAAATATAAATTTTTCGCTGTACCCATTCTCCTTGTGTTCATTATCATTTGTCACATAATGAAATTAACATTTTTTGTTTTTTTATTAAACGACTATTAAAATAGTTGTATGTTTAATAAATAGACTTATTGTGTTCATCATCAACTTCGCTTTACGTTTAGAAAAAAATGAAGACTTATGCGGTCGTTGACCCGTCTACGGCAGCTTACCTTTTACGAGGTCCACAACGTGGCACGTCGGATCGATGCTGCCGATATGCTTTGGGTGAGCCGGGTTGACGCTGCCGTGGAAGATCAGCGCTGAGGACACCGGACCGTATCCGGATTAGATAAATCACATGGGTGGCCAAGAGAAAACGATCGCATGACAACAGTATATATCATATTTAGCGCTTAAAAAAGGTACCTAATATTTTTTTGCTTTCATTCTGAGAAGAAATATTCAACTATAATGAAAAATACTTAAATAGTAGTCAAGTCATGTTTATCTGTGTAGCCCTCAATCACAATAATTCCTAAAGGGCTGTACAGACTACACTACTGTTACATCTCCTAGTTAAGAAAATACTACAGTAATGCTAAAAAAAAATACTATAGTAAGCGCTTCAAAACCAAGTTGATAAAAATGATCTATGTAAAAACAAATAGAACACGAAAAAAATTTGTTCTGTGTCCAGGATAGGGCCCCAAATAGTCTGCAGCCTTGTATGATAACAATACGCTATTGTATATTATACGGCCATTTGTTTACTCTACTGACTGTGCTGGTTGATGAGCATGCGTATAGAGATGCGGCTCATGTAGAAGCGATCCAGGAAGTATTGCACGTTTTGATTGGTGACCGGGTCCACACCGAAAGCCTCCTTGTACTCCAGAACACCTTCGGCCATGGTAGGCACCACGTTGTTGTGACGGTTGCGGATCTGGACCAGGGTTTGCGTGAAGCTGAGGGAAATGCATTCATTTTCAGCCCCAAAAATTCAAATATTCTACAATTATGTAGAGAAAATATGGCAAATTATGTTGTTTGCTGTTTCTTTCTTCCCCAATAGTATTACTCAGAACTGCTGATACCAATACTACATACATGGCAACCTTTTGACATTAATAAGCAGTAGATTTGATGGCACACTTTTTTACTTGTGAGACACATTCCGTCTCCACAACATTGAACTACGTGTGCTTGTTGAAAACCACAAGTGGCAAACTTTTACCCCAACAGAAATCGAATGTTATCCTTTACGCGCTTTGTCCACGCACAAGGGCTTAGTCTCAGTTTCAAATAAAGCAACCGTAGACTTAAGTAACAGTCTCGAGTAAAGATCTTAAAAGGCGGTAGATTTCTTTTTTTTCCAAAAAGCTATATGCAGTTTTTAAAGGGCTTATAGCAGTAGAGTTGGCAGGTATAATAAATACCCTAACCAATATCCATTGTACTTTTCATGAATATCCAGTTTCTTTCCAAAATCTGTTCAAAAGATCCATGTATTCCAATTAATTATAATACCTCTTTTTACAAACCGATACAAGAATCAGTATCCACCAGTAAATTCATTTTTTATACATAAAATTGCCAAAAAATATACAAACAAAGCACTTTTTGTTAATATCAGATTAAACAAACGGTACATTTTTTTATTAGTTTACAAATAAAATATTTTGTACTAAACACGTAACAGCTTGATACAGATAGCTGGTACAGTGTTCATTTTACCTCTGAAAAGTGATGGGTCCCGGAAACTCGCATGTACAAAAATCTATGGGTCCCAACAGAGATCTATGGGTCCCCAAAATTAAGTGTTATCGAGGTTGAAATTGTAAATCGGCGACAAACATATAAATATATAAATATTCAGTTTTAATCATCACACTTAATTGGTAATACAAAGCAGTTATCACTTCAGATTTTTCAGATCATATATTCTTTGTGGTTTGCTGTCCCACCACACTTGTAATGCCTTCTCAAGGTCCAATTGCAGCAACGGTAGATACCATAGCTAATTTGTGGTTTTCATTGTCGTTGTGCCGATCCAATGTGCTTTTCTGAAAGTTCGTATTGCGAAATGATTCATGCAATCCAGTTTTTTTGTCACGCTGGGTGCACGCATCACAGAACATGTAGCCTCCATTATCATCCTCTTCATAGCGTAACCAGGAATATAATTGAGACCATTTTGGCAGAAATGGCCTTTTCTTGCTAGGAGTATTCTTTTGTTTATCTTTCGTCGAATTGTTCGCTTCAAAACACGTGTTTTCCTTGCCTTCGCGGTCTTCTGAAGAATTTCTCCGCGTTTTTTCGTGCCGGAATTATTGCCGTTGTTACCGCTTTCTGTGTTATGTTTCGACTTATTACAGACACTGAAGAAATTACCAATTTTTTGTTGATTTGCACCTAATACCAACTGTTTTTACGGAAGCAACGAGATCTCGTTTGCCGAGATCGGCACAAGACCAAAACAACAATGGCGGATCTGCCTGACGAAAGGTTTGGAGTGCGGTAAATCTTTGTTAAAAAAAAAGTAATCGGGTAAAAATGACAATTTGGTGTCAAAAAAGTTGCGTCCCGGGGAAGCACGTTGATTTGACACAATGCGTCCCCAGCAAAAATGATGCGTCTGGGACGCAGGGACGCGGGCAAACGAGAACACTGTGGTATCAGTATTTGCCTTTTCCCAATCCAAATTGAGGATCTTTAACACACAAAGTAGATGAATGTGTTTATTTCTAATTCTAGAGTTCAGAAGGGGGAGAAAGGGCTGGGGTGGTTATGGCCAAGTATCAGCTTATATAATACCTGGTATCGGTGCAGAGGGAAGGGAATTTTACATACCACTGGTATCAGAACCAGGTATGGGTACACAACTACTCAAGAGTAGGGAAATTATTGGCATGAAAACATGTCATAGTCTCTACCCACAAGTGCCCCAGTGTCAATAACCACTATGAGTACCTATACCTCAAAACATGACCAATTGTATTGGCATTTCCCCATCTCTAGTCCCAATTTAGGGAATATAGGGTAAGGTTAATTCATGTTTTAATTTGTGATCCTATGGATCAGAAGGAAAAAATGACAGGGGAGAAGGAGCCAGGTATCAACCTGATACTGAAACCTGGTATCAGTGCTTGCCAATCCCAGTCCCCAGTCGAGGGATTTTTATAAAATCGGTACAAAAAGGTGAATTAATGTGTTTATTTCTGATTCTAGGGACCAGAAAGGAAAAAAGGCAAGTAGGGGAGCTAGGTAAGAACTGATATAATACCTGGTATCGGTTCTTGAAACATAAGTCAATCGTGTCATCGATTTTCTTTACATTTTGTGGAATTGAGAGACAAACAAAAAAGGTGATTGAATTCCTGGCCACGATTGATTGCAGTGTGATCTAAAAAGAATATCGTACTAAACGGGTGGCAGTCTGAATAACAACAAAGCGGACTTTGTGTGCACATGTCGGTGGAGTAAAGGTCTTACTTTGTCAGGACGTCCTTATCGTCCGGATCTTGCTCTAAAAAGTCAACCAGCTCCAACAAACTCTGCGAGTACCTAGCAAAAGCAAAATCAAAAGTAAAACATGCAGCTCAGTCAGTGAGTCTTGCAAAGAAGTAGGTGAAAGGTGAACAATGCAAGAGACTCTTTCTGGGTCTGGCCAGAGAATGACCCTCACTTTATTTCCGTCACATCTGACGACCTAAAAAAAGCCTGGAGGAAAACCAGTGCCGAATGAGCACAGCGTAGCAGCAAGATGCCACACAAACATGACGGTGACTACTAGGTATGGATTCCGCTATCTCAAAGAAATTCACATCTATCGACATATGCACATTTATAAAACCTAACATTTGTATAGTAGTTTATCCATTTTATCCCTGTTCAAATCAATGTTGTTTTTTTAACTGAAGGTTTTTTTTGTACCACTCGGAGGCACTAAATATGACACACTATCAATCATTACTTAACAAAAGGAAACAATTATTTGCAGAAAATACAATACAATAATAAAACTCCAAAGACAGTAGGTTGAAGCTGAGGCTTTTAAGTACCTCCCCCTAATCTATTGTTTTCCTTGCAGGGAAGGTGTATTCAAAATTAAAACAAGAAACCAAAACCTTACCCACAACAGAAAATTAGATAACACAAAGGGCTCCGTGCTCTGTCACATGTAAAGCCTGTCTTTTGTAACATAATCCAAGTTAAACAAGACTGTATAAACAGAGACAAAGAAGAAAAATGACAGCTGGATAAAGAAAAAAAGTAAGAAGAGAGCAACCCAGCCTGACCTGAACATAATGATTGATAGTTTCGGCCCGAGAAAAACTTTGGGTCAGGTACGGGCTCAAGATCTTAGCTCTAGGCTAAAAGTGGCAAACTAAAGCTTTTTCTGTTTGTGAAAAACGCAATTGAACCAGTATTTTTTGCAACTTGTTCTCTTCGGGTTTAACAGCAAATGGTGCGATTGCTTTGGTGGATTACAGCCCCAATCATGGTTGGGAAAACCGGTGACATTTCTCAAAGCCCTCCAGGATGCTCTCAGACACTTACTCCAAATCTGACTGACTAAACCAACAACTTTCTCTAATTCTGATGTTAAGGGACATGGCCCTCAGGATATTTTTGTGAACGCCGGCGGAACAAATAATGGCTGGAATGTGATTGGTTAAATGCTTAAATATGAACGCCACACACTTAAAGCAGGACAATTAAGGAGAAGCAATGAAAAGAGGTTGAGAGAGAGTTCAGACCACTGCTGCACTAACTTAAATATCACTTTTTCTATTCTGGAGATTTGTTCATTTTGTGATGTGATATTTGTTGCAGGATGATTAAAATGAAAAAAAAAGAACCAGAAAATGACAAATACAAAATAAGACAAAATATATCAACTGTACATTATATGAAGGTTTTTGGGGCCAACACAAATCTGCATCTACTTATCACTTCAATCTGCTTTGCTCATTTGGATTGTATGCTTTTCATTTGGGGTTTCTGGCTAATTATCACACGAAGAAACGTTAACTTTTTCCATTTGAACAGTACCTATCCATTCATATTTCAACGTCCTTTTTGAATTTTCCAAATACCATAACCTTTATTTTAGAGACATTTATCGAGGGTCTGTTTTTGTTAAGCAATTCCTTTATTTTGTTAAGTTCTACGGTCGTTTCTGTCAGCAAGTCCCTTAAATGTAAGCTCTAGTGTCGTCAGAAAATTTAACATGTTTTCATTTCGATGATACATTACACGAGTACTTTACAGGAGAGGTTCAAAGGGGACAAATGAGAATCTTACCAACTGGTGAGGAGCTTCAGCGAAGGAGTGCCAAGAAGTTTGTCAGGGAGGAAGTCGATTTCCTTCATGATGTTAGCCAACCTGACAGGAAGCTCCTGCCTCAGGAACATAAAGGAGGTCTTCTCACACGCATCAGAAGAACCTGAAAGTCCAACAAGAAAAGTTAAGTAATCCAACTGGGAGTATCCTGATGATGGACCTCTTCCATGATTGGTTAAAATAGGATTTTCAAAGATCTTCTAGGATGTATTAGGTACAATTCATACATCTGAAAGCGCTTGTTTTAAGCCAATCAGAACACGAGGCAGACGACAGCCCGTGGCTGCCAAAGTAGGTCGGCCATCTTTGTACGACAAACAATGCACATGTGATCCACACGCTTGTTTAGTGTTTTGTATCAAAACGGTTCGACGTGTCTAGGGCACTTGAAATGTAGATCGCTTGAGACTTAAGTTCACTGTCAGAGAATTTAGTCTTGAAAGGCCAATCTCGCAACGCCGGTGATTGACAGGCTGTTGTCTGGACACACCTTCAACATTTCCGGAATGTGTTTGTCCTGTCATAGATTATGAACTTATAAAGTTCTCTGCTAAGACAGCCTCAAATATAAACGTTGCTTTTTTTATATCATTAGATGCGAGTGACTTTTACGATTAGTTTGCATCATCCCGAAGATATGATACGGCTCTGCCATCAGGAATAATCGACTCAACAAGTCCCTCGCCATATTTGCTCCGCTTGTGATACATGGAAACCGTAATTGTGGTGGGCGTGGCTTAGCGCTCGCTGTTGGATCTGTGAATTGCATATCAAACTAGCACAAATGTACACAAAGCTCTTGTCATCCTTGTTGACACAGGGTTCCAATACTCTTTTATGGACAAACTCAAGCACTTTTTAAGGACTTTAAAAGCCAATGTTTCCGGTATCATTAAAAGAAAAAATCTGATGTGAGTCATCTAGCATTCCACAAATATACAGTGGAACCTCGGTTTTCGAACGCCTCTCAGTTCGGACAAATCGGTGTTCGACCAAAAATTGAGAAATTCTTGCTTCGCTGTTCGGTCAAAATATCAGAGTTCCAACGCCAGTACGCTAGGGTGCGATGCTGAGCGGCGTACGGGTGTTTTAGCCCCTAATTATGCCTCCGAAGAAGGTCGGTGCAAGCAGGACAGGTGAAAAAAGACAAGTTGTTCGCACAACTATTGCCTTTAAGAAAGACATAATAGCTAAAAATGAAAGAGGTGTACAAATTTCCGATCTTGCTAGTGAATACAGCATGGCTAAATCTACTATCAGTACAATAGTAAAGAATAAGGAGGCTGTGGAATCGAGTGATGCGGCTAAGGAAGTTAGCGCTATAAGCAAGCAACTGCCGCAAGTTTTGGAAGAGGTTGAAAAACTTTATGATTTTTCTCTCCCCACCGTCCACCACAAAGGTAAGAAATCCTATTCATAAACCTTTTTTTTTTATTATTTGTACACGTTCATGTTAGCGTAATCTTTCGTACGGAAGATTACGCTAACGAGAACGTACGATTAGCCTGGGTTAGCTTCATGTTTACGTTCATGGTAAACATTCAGGGTGTTGGAACGGATTAAAACGATTTTACATTACTTTTAATAGGAAAAAACGATTTTGGTGATTGAACAAATCGGTTTTCGAACAGGGTTCTGGAACGGATTATGGTCGAGAACCGAGGTTCCACTGTATTTGCAATTTACATATGTAAAGCGCTTTACAGTGTGCCTCACACTCATCCATTCAGGCACGCACACACCCACACACACACCGATAGCGGCGTCAGCCATGCCAATAACCCTGCTGATCGAGAGCAATATGTGATTTTTATTCATGTGTGAGCATTTATCAAGGCATCAGATTTTTAGATCTTGAGTAAATCGCAAATATATATAAAATCCCTGCTTTAATACACATTTCATAATGCCCTGTTTGGGTGTAGCATGCACCTGTCTCTAGGGGGCAATGACACTTCACAAGACACTGCCATACAGACCAATGTCAGATGCTGTCAATCAGGAGGGAAGAAGAAATGCAATGGCATAACAAAGCCACCAGAGAGCAGTGTCAGCCTTACTCTTAAGCAGACTTGTTGCAAAACATTGCCACAGTTTCAAACATTAACAAGCACTTCATCCCAAATCCAAGCACTTTCAATCCTTCAAAACACAATCTTGAAATTCAAACATTTTCAAGGCTTTCAAGCGCCCCTAAGAATCCTGTAATGACAAGAAGCACGGCAGCTGCCCTTGAGAGGTCGCAAGTACCTCCGCCAAGGAAAACTCACCAAAGTCGAGAAATTGCTTCATGGACAAGGGCGAAGGCGAGAACTTGGAGAACCTCTCCACTTGTTTGGGCATTCTGGCCGCGGAGCCATTTTTCAGCAAAAACTGGGCGAACTTCATTGTAGCTCTCCTTTTCCTTCGTCTTGCTCCACTTTGCTACCTGTTAGCTAGCAAAAAGGCAGCCGAAGAACACGTTTTAAGGCGACATTGCGTATTTCGGGGAAATATGAGTTTGTCGTCGTCGAAGTGACCTCCTCACATGTTTTGAGCGTCCACATAATGATGTTTGGACTGTGGCGTTGTAGGGCGGAGAAGAAGGCAGATTGACAAGGAGCCGCACAAATCGAAGCCCGCTTTCATGGGGGTAGGCGGGCACAAGAGGGTCAATGGGATCAGGAAGATAACACACTGCCACCTGCTGGTAGACTGTCTTAATTACATATACTTGTTAATACTATACAGTATGTCTGTTTTTTATTACCCACTTGGTTACGTTAATAGTCCCAAATGTTTCTGTTAGCTAAATTAACTGAAAAGTGACATAATTCGTTAGCTAACGAAGGAATACAATACTATCTATCTATCTATCTATCTATCTATCTATCTATCTATCTATCTATCTATCTATCTATCTATCTATCTATCTATCTATCTATCTATCTATCTATCTATCTATCTATCTATCTATCTATCTATCTATCCATCTATCTATCTATCTATCTATCTATCTATCTATCTATCTATCTATCTATCTATCTATCTATCTATCTATCTATCTATCTATCTATCTATCTATCTATCTATCTATCTATCTATCTATCTATCTATCTATCTATCTATCTATCTATCTATCTATCTATCTATCTACCTACCATGGTCATATCCCTCGAGAGGGGTGACCGACAGCAAGACAAACACACACAAAAACAAAGAAAATAAAAAAGGGAAAAAGAAGCCAAAAACATACACAATTTTTTGAGGGGGACCGTGGCCAACCCAAGTGCCCAAACAAGTTAAGCACCTTGTCACCCATGTTGGTCATGCTTTCGTCCCTCCAGATGAAACAGGACACAAGAAAGCGGCCGTGTCATTCGGGTCAGGGTGACACAACACACTCTTTTGTTCAAAAGCAGGGCCCGACAGCTTTCACTGGTTTACCCCTGCCGCATCATACAGGTGCCCTGCCCATCCCTTTGAACATGTCCAAACATCCCACTATCCTTTTGCAATACCTCTCCACTCATTCCTATCACCAACAAGAGCTCTAACTTCCATTATATTTAGACGTCTTTCCTGCAGTGCACTCATACCACCATCCATCCACGTCAATCGCGGCCTTTCTCTTGGTCTCCTTCCATTGACTTCTGCTCTGTAGATCCTCTTCAACATTCGCTCCTCATCCATCCTCTCCATATGTCCAAACCAACCGAGTACTCTCTTATCCACACGCTTGCTCAGTTCCACTACTACTCCACTTCCTTCTCTCACAATTTAATTTATTAATCTATCCAACCTTGTCACTCCTAACATACTCCTCAAACACTTCATCTCAAAAACATTTAATTTTGTTCTCAAATCTGCGTTCAGGCTCCAAGTCTCTATATAGCATGCCCGTAAAAACTGTTGTATTTTCCCGTACAAAATACAAAATAATCGTACACCATCTATATAACACAGTTGGCACATTCACACTCTCATCCGGTCCCCTCTTAACATCTATACTATTGTTGCTCATCACTTTCCTCAGAATAACCAAAAACTTGCTTCCTGATGAGGACAGCAGAGAAAATCATCGGGACTTCTCTCCCCTCCATTCAGGACATTGGCCAGAAGCGCTGCCTATCCCGAGCCAAGAACATCATTAGGGACCCCTCTCACCCCCATCATGGACTGTTCACTCTGCTAGCCTCTGGGAAGAGGTACTGCAGTGTGCAGTGCAGGACCACCAGGTTCTGCAACAGCTTTGTCCCCCTGGCCATTAGATTGTTAAATGGTCAATCACACACATAGTAAGCCTACACAGCTGCTAATCTGTACATCTGTTTGTTTTTTGTTTTTTGAACTACTGGCAGTTCTCTTATACCTAGCCACTCCTTTGCACATCTGTTCTCCTCTGCAATATTGTACTCCAGTGTTATTGTTACTGTACAGTGACTTGTTTACCTGACTGCCCATTTTGCACATCTGGTTAGCTGCTACCCTTGCACTCTTTGCACTACTGTATAATACTATACATAGCCATAATTATCTAGTATACTATTAGTACTTCAGTACTCCAACTCAATACAACATTTTATTTATATCTGTACATTCAAGGAAACTGTGCGGGTCAGATGTATCGACATTTTGTTCTCTATACACGTGTACAAGAATGACAATAAGGTATATCTGAATCTGAAACTGAATCTGAATCTACAGCCACATCAAAACCCAAGTACCTAAAGCTTTTCAACTTCTTCCAGCACCTGTCATATCTAACGCCATGCCCACTCCATCACGTGAACACTTCATCACCTTACTCTTCCCAACATTCACACATAACTTATGCCTATCACACACTCTTCCAAACTCCATTACCAACCTTCTCAATGTTTCCTCAGAATAAGCCACAAGCGCTGTGTCATCTGCAAACAACTGACTTACCTGCCACACTGTTCCCCTGATATCGATCATCTCTACACCTCTGCCAAATACTCTCACATTCACCTCTCTCACCACACCATCCATGTACACATTTAAACAGCCAAGGCGACATCACACACCCCTGTCTCACACCAGTCAACACAGGGAACCACTCACTTGTCTCACTCCCTACTCTTACACGTGCTCTGCTGTTCAAATAAAAACTTTTCAATGCTTCCAACAACTTTGCACCCACTCCATACATTACCATCAACTGCCATAACGCCTCTCTATCAAATCTGTCATCAAAAAAGAAAAAAATATGATATAATTTATCAAGTTTTATTTTCCTTTCTTTTCACACAAAATTGAATCAACACAAATTGCCCAATACATATTTACATTTTTAAAATAATGTATTGAATTACCAGGTTAATAAAACAAAGGCTTAAAATCAAGTCAAGTCAAGTCAAGTCATTTTTATTTGTATAACCCTTAATCACAATTAGTCTCTAAGGGCTTCACAAGTTATTACATATAAGAAGTTTAGGTTACTCGTATGCTATAGAGTAGAAGTGAGTTTTAAGCCTAAATTTAAACATTTCCACCGAGGTTGCAGATCGGATCTCAGGGGGAAGAGCATTCCACAACACCGGTGCCCGGATGGAGAACGCTCTCGAACCAGCGGAACACTTCTTGGCTCTTGGGATCACCAGGAGACCGGCGCTCTCGGAACGAAGGCTTCGGGCCGGGACATAGGGGGACATCAGATCTGAAAGATATGAGGGGGAAAGTCCATGTATGATTTTGTATAGTAGTAGGAGAACCTTAAAATCGCATCTTAGGCTAACAGGGAGCCAATGCAGGTTAGCCAAAATTGGGGTGATGTGATCGTACTTTTTTGTCCTTGTTAAAAGCCTCGCTGCAGCATTTTGTACCAGCTGAAGACTCTTGAGTCTGGTCATCGGAAGACCGGAAAGTAGTGCATTACAGTAGTCGAGACGGGAGGTAACAAACGCATGAATTATGACTTCCGCATCCGACTGAGAAAGTATAGGACGAATTTTAGCAATGTTACGGAGATGGAAGAAAGGTTCTAGTAATTTTCTTCACATGTGTTTGAAAGGACAGATCAGGGTCGAAAATGACAAAATGAAGGAAAATGAAGCTAAACATGCCAGGATTTAAATATACTTCTTTAGAAAAATGTAAGTCTCTTCTGCAGAGGGAAGGGGATTTTATATAGGAATGTTAGCAGCATCAGGTATCAAGAGTATGAAGTTATCAACATGAAATAATGTCTTATTGAACATATCTACGTACAATATGTATTTTGTCCAATAAAGCATTAAAAGTAGAGAAAAGTAGAGATGGTGAAAAAAGAAGAAGTAAGGTACATTAAAGCATTAATTGTCCCCGAAAATATATTTATTTTCACTTGACGATAAGTATTTGTAGTCAATCTCTGACTATTGCGTTTGTCGCAATACTGTATGCCTTCAAGCATATGAATCAAATTTGTTTTAGCAGTGAACTTTACATCCCTACATTGTTTAAACATCTTAAATAAAGAAAGGCCAGTGCAGGGTTACCCAACGTGGTTCCCGCCGGCACCAGGTAGCCCCCAAGTGTCCTTAAGTAGCCCGCGGACTGGTTCTGCAAATGGGTCACCGGTGATGGGTTAAAATGATTTTATAGGGAACTTGAAATTTTTACATGGCATGAGAAAACATTGACATGATCAATGGTTTTAAAAAAACAATATTTTAGTGGTTGCCTGTGCTTTATTTAACTATACCTCTACACATGAAAACCTCGTGACATTAAAATACGGTCGATTTTATTTTTCTTTACGCTCACAACACAATAGATATCCAGAATAATATTTTTTTAAAACATATGCTTGTTTAAAATTGGAAATGGCAATTTTTTTACCAAAACGGAAATCTAATGCTATCGTCGGAAGGTTAATTCTTTGTCTCGCTTCAAAATGAAGCCGCCATAGACTAAAATACTAGGTTCGAGTCAAGAGTTTTGGTCATGGTTTTAATTTGAGAAGCGGTAGATTGTTTTAAATAACATCGGCATGTGTGTTCAAGGGAATAAAAGCAGTATTATTTGTGGGTATCCTACTTCTAATAATTGTGACCTGCTAATAACGTAGTACTGTAATTACAACATAGTGATAACTTAAGTTGCTATTTTAAAAATGCTTTTTAAAGTAGTAGCTTTTTATGCTCACTAGGAACAGAAAATGTAGCTCTCGGGTTCAAAAAGCATACCTGTCAACCTGTACGGTTTTGCCGTACAAAGTACGTTTTTTATGCATTTTAAGACGAGTACGACATACAAGGAAATCTGTACGAAAAACGCAAATTTGTCAATTATATGGGTACCATCCAGTATACACCGACTATCACAAAACGGCAAATCAATCAAGTCACAAGAGTTTGCTGCGGAAGCCTCTATCTCGGTATCGATTTTTTTTCGTTGCAAACGAGGTGAGCGGTTTGATGCTAATGTGCGCATGCGTCTGCCGCCTGGGGATTTCCCATCATGCATCATTCCGAAAAATATATGGTGTACGATTATTTTGTATTTTGTATGGGAAAATACAACAGTTTTTACGGGCATGGAGCCGTGGAGGTTGACGGGTATGAAAAAGGTTGGCAACCCCATGTTTCTTATATAGTTGCCATGGAACCCTTCTGCTCAATGTAGTGTTGATAAATAAAACAGCCTATGCATTATTTTTAAAAGAGGGGGGGGGGTGTCTGAATATAGCATTTGTTCTGTTAAACATAGCAATAAAAAGTACGAATCAAGTACCCGATGTGATGTCCAATTGAGTTATTTAAATGTCCAGGAGATGGCAGCAAAACAAAAGGCCAGCCGTTAACTTCTCCAATAGTCCACTAGAGGGAAGTGTGGCAAAAGCCATGACAAAAGGGACCGGTCTTCATCGTGTTGGGATATTCTCATCCTCTTTCTCCGCATCATCCTTTTCATCAGCTGCTGGACAACCTGCCTCATGTCTTGTTAAAAACTTCTCCATCTGAAATGCACTAGGGTCTCGCACAAGAGGGTTTTGGTGCCTTTTTTCAAGGCACACATCTAAATGTCATTTGGATCAAGGATGCGTTGAGAGCTCCAGGCGTTGCAGTGAGACAGCATCTTTCCCTGTGACACATCATTTTGAGCAACACCAAAGGAAAAGGTAAGGAGGTGTTCGTAAATGGAATTTATGAAAAAAAATCGGGGTGGGATGTGGGTTTAAATGACTGTTCTGAGCTGCAAAATGTTGATTTGCTGCAGAAAAATGTCATTTGACAAATAATTCTATTTTGCAAGATAGAGTAGAGGACCATGGCAGACAAAAGTGACCTAAAAGCAGAGCTGGAGCGCAAGAAACAGCGCCTCGCCCAAATCCGGGAAGAGAAAAAGAGGAAAGAAGAGGAGAGGAAGAAGAAAGAAGTGACCAAAAAGGTGAGTCCAATGTGCCACATTGGAGCACTAATAGGTCAGGCATGCCAAACGTTAGACGATTTAATTTCTGAGTATGTAAAAAAAGAGTCTATAGCTCATTTCTATTTAAAAATAGATAATTTTTTTAAATAATTACAAACCAAATGCTCCTTCCCGCTGCGTGAGCACAGCAATGGTTTGAAAGAGCTGACGTCCAGTCTGGTTTCATGTTATAGACAATATTGCGCAGTATTTTCTCAGCGTCAGTAGTTTCATCTGATGTTATTATGTCCGTTCACTGCTAAAACTCTTATTACGTACTTTTGTATTTATTTTCAACCAGTATGACAAGTGAGGCAAGCATGTTTAGATTCGTAGCTCTCACTTGAGTTTGTTTAGAGTGGTGGGTTGGTTCAGATGTAAAGCTGCATGTAATCAACTGTAAAAAAACACATTTAATATCACACATACTATTTTTTGACCATGTTTTGTGAATGAATGTGATGATGTTGCGCTCAGAAAAGATCCCATTTTTAACCGTGTTTATAATTTGTAAGGTAGGCTACAAATGTAGGCTGAATGGAAAAAATATAGTACTAAACACTAAGCTAAGTATTAAGCATTACTTTTTTTGACTGATGCAGAATATGAACAGAGTAACGTCTTTACACGAAGATCAATCACAATAATATCAAACGATGTAAATGTACACCTACGCATCCAACATGGCCGCTACTACGCAGGTCGCCTGTATGTGGATCATGCTTTTAGGAACTCTATATATTGGGATTCTTCCACGCAGGCTGAAAGCCAGCAAATAATGGACGCTGCATCCGAAGACTCCGATTTGGACAGAAAGCGCCGGGAAACCGAAGCCTTGCTGCAGAGTATCGGGATTTCTCCAGAGCCTCCTCAAGGTCTTGAAAATTCTTTCTGCAAGGAACTATGATTTGCATTGTTACTTTTTTCCCATGTGGTTCAGGTCCCAATCTTTTGTCGCCGTCCAAATCAATGAGCACGCCAAGCGAAACGGAAAGCCAGGATTCGGCAGATGGCGGAGGAGCTGGCAGGTAAGCACGATTCCACTTCCGGTCACATCCGGGACCTCATTCCAAAACCCATTTTTGCTTATTTTGAAATTATTTCTTCTCTTGTTTTGCTGATCACATCACAGATTTAGGTAAGAATGAGTGTAATGTGGCGACATTGTGGTAATAGACGCGTCTAATTTGATGACCACTTGAGCACATCTTGCTATCTCCATCCATCCATCCATTGTCTTCCGCTTATCCGAGGTCGGGTCGCGGAGGCAGCAGCGTTAAAAGGGAAGCCCAGACGTCCCTATCCCCAGCCACTTCCTCCAGCTCATCCGACGGGACCCCGAGGCGTTCCCAAGCCAGCCGAGAGACATAGTCTCTCCAACGTGTCCTGGGCCGCCCCCGGGGCCTCCTGCCGGTGGGACATGCCCGGAACACCTCCCGAGGGAGGCGTCCAGGAGGCATCCTTATTAGATGCCCGAGCCACCTCAACTGGCTCCTCTCAACGCGGAGGAGCAGTGGCTCTACTCCGAGTCCCTCCCGGATGACTGAGCTTCTCACCCTAATCCATGTCCCAAAAGCCAGTTTCTGTAGCCGGGGATCGTCGCGCCAAGGACCCCTCCCTTGGCTGCTACCCAGCTCTCTGCGCACCCGACCCCTTTGGCCCCTCCTACAGGTGGTGAGCCCATGGGAAGAGGGTCCCACGTCGTCCCTTCGGGCTGTGCCCGGCCGGCCCCCGTGGGTAAGGGTCCGGCCACCAGGCGCTCGCCAGCGGACCCCACCTCCAGGCCTGGCTCCAGAAGGGGGCCCCGGTAACCCGCGTCCGGGCGAGGGAAATCGAGGACCAAAGTTTTCTCTCATCATTAGGGGTCTTCTGATCTGCGTTTTGTCTGGCCACTCACCTAGGACCTGTTTGCCATGGGTGACCCTACCAGGGGCTTAAAGCCCCCGACAACATAGCTCCTAGGATCATTGGGACACACAAACTCCTCCACCACGATAAGGTAGCAGATCAAGGAGGAGATCTTGCTATCTATTTAGCGCAAATTTTGTTATGAACCCAAATCATATGATGCAAATATATTTAAAACCAACTATAATTATTTTGATGCTCTACAATTCTTGCTGATGCATGGCCATATTCATTATCACCACCTTCCTCTGCTCTTTGTCCACTATTACTATATCTAGTTGGTTAGCAGGAAGCTGCTTGTCAGTCTGGTAGATGAAGTACAACAGGATCTTAGCCCTGTTGTTCTTAGCAACTATCTGTACTGGGTACAGATATTCCTGTAAACCATCCCATGCTAACTCTGCCCAGCCACTTCGTATGGACTGTCCGACAGGATTCCAAGGCGTTCCCAGGTTGGCCTAGAGACGTAGTGTCTTCAGCGTGTCCTGGGTCGTCCCCGGGCCTCCTGCCAATGACAGATGCCTGGAACACCTACAGAGGAAGGCGCCCAGGAGGCATCCTTATTAGATTCCCAAGCTGCTTGAGTTCCTCTCAAAGATGAAGAGCAGCGGCTTAACAGCAAGTCTCTCCCGGATGACCGAGCTTCTCATCCTATACCTAAGGGCGAGCCCAGCCACCCTGGAAGCTCATTTCAGCTGCTTATATCCAGGATCTACAATTCATGACCATTAGTGAGGGTAGGAACGTAGATCGAGCAGTAAATCCAGGGCTTTGCCTTTCGGCTTAGCTCCTTCTTCACCACGACAGACGGATACAGGGTCCGCATGACTGCAGACGTTTCACCGGTTCTTGTGTCGATCTCTCGTTCCATCCTAGCCTTGCTCGTAAACAAGACCCCGAGATACTTAAAACTCTCCAGTTCGGGCAAGATTTCATCCGTGACCTGGAAAGGCCCGCCCAGTCTTTTTCGTCTGACAACCATGGTCACCACCTTTAAGATGATCATCTTCGTCCCGGCCACTTCACAGTTTGCTGCAAATCGCTCCAGTATAAGCTAAAAATCACAGCTCGAGGAAACCAACAGCACCACATCATCTGCAAAAAGCAGAGGTGTGAAGCTGAGGGCTCCTAAACCAGACCCCTTTCTCACAATAGCTGCGCCTAGAAATTCTGTCTATAAAACTTATGAACACAGTCAGTGACATAGGGCAGCCTTGGCAGAGTCTCAGTTTATGTATTACAAACTTTAACCACAAAAAAATAGAATCTCTTTAAATCATGATGTGCATGAAAGTGGTCATCCAGCACATTTGTCTGCACCACAACGACATGCACTCAATCCATCTGGCGAGTCTTCATTGTTTGCTATTACAGTATATGTCACACTGTTGTCGCCAGGGGTGATACAACCCCAAATCTCAAGTTTCAGAGAAAAACAAGTCTTTATCTAAGTCACTTTGACAAATTGAGCCAGTTCCCTCTTGTGGCCGACACTGTGCCATTCTGAGCGTCTCCATTTGTGGCTGTGTGTGTTTGACTTTAGGTTGAGGTCAGGTTTCTTAAAAGGCCAGTCCCAAGTACAAAACTCAAGGTAAGCAGCCCTAGGAAAAGTAATTCACGACAAAAAGGCGCCATTGTCGCAATTTATCGTACCGAAACACGCCAGTTTGCATTCTTCAAACTACTTTTTTTCCTTCACCGCATCTTTTAAAGATTGCCGACGTTTGAGCTGGCTCTGAAATTGACCTACGGCTAAGCCCCGCCCTCATATGCGATGAGCCAATCACAGTGCGCACAGCAGACTCCATACACTCGGACAAACTTAATTGCATTATAGTTAGTCGGTTTTCATTTATTTCTTGTGTTTTTTATTGGATTTTATACTTTAAAATAGTCAAACGGTGTGGATGGGGTACATGCAAATCTGATTTGAGGTATCCTGAGAGGCTGGGTGATGGGGGTATTTTTTAATTGATTAGCCACATCTAAATCGAGGGAAGTCTGCTTTGGATAAAGTTATTCGTTGACCACAGCACCAACTTAACGTGGATAAATTTCGTAAGGATGTCCGTATATTTTCTAAGATAAGTTGACATAGTATTTGAGACAGCGTATTGTCACTTTGCTAAAGGGAAATATCAAGTTATTTTTAACGTTAACATCTCTAACGTTAGGTTGGCGCTAGCTAACGTTAGCTCTTGGCTGTGTTTTACATCATGGGAGTTCACTGGCCTGTTATGAGCTAGTTTTTGTATGTTGTTAATCATATGTGATTGTTAGCTGGTGTCCAAAGGGTTCTAGTCATAGTAACAATAACCTTTGGAGCCTAGCTTCTATAACTTAGCTGTAAATACCTAAGATAACAAATGTTGGCAGTGTTATTGATTCAATGTAAATACTGTAGCACCAAACTAACGTAGAGGCAATCCTTGTAGCCTACAGATGATCAAAAAGTCATGTTCTGGGAAAATATTCAGCTAAGCCACAGACTAGCTGAAGCTTTTCATGGACCTTCTCAACAATTAAATCATGAATATAACCCCACAATGAATAGTTGAGGCCCTCTTAGTTACTTTGAGCTGATATGGAATCTTTATGGGAACAAGTGCGCATCATTTTCCTCCTGCCAAATGTCTCCTTACTGTGACACTTTCCATAGCGGTCTTCACATAATCTTCAATCTTTGTTCTAGTGAGTGAAAGGGGGCGGGGCTTAGCCATCGCTCAATTGTCAATCGGAATGACGGTGGTTCGCGTAAAAACAGATATTTTGGCAACGTAATGAACCGGCGCTAGCTGTGAGGTCTGACGGGTGCACTCAACAGGCCTGAAAAGTATCACAATAGGAAGTCTGATTGCAAGGGTTAGCTTGCTCAAATAGAATCTGCTGGCCATCCCATACATCCTTTTTATTGCTTCTATATAAACCACTCCAGGGCGGCATTTTACACGTTATCATCGTACGTTACTTTTGAACCACTGGGCCGCAGAGCGTTAGCGGGCCTTTTTTCTTTTTCAAAAGATAACAAAGTCCCTTCGTCATCGTCGGGGCAGGGAGGAATGACGTTTTGGACACGTTTGCGAAAGATGACAGAAATCTTGTGAAAGTTTTTGCATTGTTCCTGCATCGTTTATGCATAAGTTGAGTGTTCTTGCAATAAGATGTTATTTCCATAATTATTTGGCACGTGTTGAATGAGTTAAACTAGTGGTCGGGAACCTATGGCTCGCGAGCAATATATGGCTATTTTCATGAGTACATATAGCTGAGACTTATTTTAAGTGGTATATTGATATTGATATAGGACACATGCTCAGGCATTATTCTTATGTCATTGATTTGATCACATCATCTAATGTCACACAGTGAAATCAAATGTGCTTTTTTCTGGAGAGCGGCTTTTGCAGTTTTGTTGAATTCAGTCTTAAATTATACGGGTTTGCTCTCTCATACCTGTCAACCTCCAGGGCTCCATGCCCTTACAAACTGTCGCATTTTCCCTTACAAAACACAAAATAATCTTACACCATATATTTTCTTTTTGAATGATGCATGATGAGAAGTCCCCAGGCGGCAGACGCATGCGCACAGTAGCATGAAACAGCTTGCTTCGTTTGCAACGAAAAAAAACGATACTGAGATAGAGGCTACCACGGCGAACTCGTTTGACTTGATTGATTTGCCGTTTAGTGATAGTCGGTGTTTACCGGATGGTACCCATAATTGACAAATTTGTGTTTTTCCGTACAGATTTTCTTGTACGTCGTACACGTCTTAAAATGCATAAAAAACGTACTTTGTACGGCAAAAACGTACAGGTTGACAGGTTTGGCTCTCTCCACCTCCCCAAAGGTTTTTAAATAGTTTTGCTTTTATGGCTCTTTGGGTCAAGAAGGTTCCCGACCACGGAGTTAAAACATTAGATGCGGGGACAGAAACGTCATGTATAAGCCTACTAGAACAGCCACGTTTTGTATTCAGAGAAAATTAATTTTATGATCGAAGGAATCTTAAAAAGCTGACATCTGGATGACCTGTTGACTTTTATATCCGCTGTGTTCTTGGCTGTGTCAGTGAGTGGATGGCACTTCTTATCTTTTGCCCCATCTGCTGGTGATTTTAGGACACTGCAGTGGGACACGGACCCCTCTGTGCTGCAACTGCAAGCCGACTCCGAACTCGGGTTTGTTACCTGAAAGAACACAAATAGGATGGACAAATAATGAAAAATGAAGTCCTAATGAATAATTTTGAGCATCTTTTTGCGCGAGGCAGGCGGCGGATGCAGAAGTTGGGGGCCTCCAAAATTACACAAGTGGATTTCCAACCCAAGGAATTGGTCCTGTACAGCAAGGAGACCCAAACGCCGTTTACAGCACAGCATTCCCAAGGTAAAGCCAACAGCTTCTTTTTGACAGACAGCCACAAGTTTGAGGTTCGGCTTCCATTTACATATTCCATGGGTAGACCCTAAGAAAGCGGGTTCAAAAATGTGGCCAGGGGGCCGGGGCCGGAGACCTATCCAAGTTTCTCTTATTTGCATTTATGACTATATATACGTGCAGCTGTCGACATTTTCATTTATTTTTATATTTTTTTAAACATATGAGTTTGATCAAATTGAGTTTGAAACACTCAAAAATCAAGTAAAATAAAAAATGCAGTCCCTATTTAAAGAACTTTGTGTGTTTTGTATTATTTCTGTAGTATTCTTCTAGTATTGCTGTAGTATTTCCGTACTAGAATTTTTATAGCAATTCTCAACTATTTCTGTAGTATTTCTGTAGTAGTATTTTCGTAGTGGTATTTCTGTAGTTATATATCAGTAGTAGTAGTATTTTCAAAGCATTTGTGTAGTATTTCTCTAGAAGTGTTTTTATAGCATTTCCATAGTATTTCCGTAGTAGTGTTTTTGTAGTTGAATTTCTGTTGTGATATTTATGTAGTAGTCCTTTTGTAGTATTTCTGTAGTAGTATATCCGTAGTAGTATTTCTGTAGTAATATATCCTTAGTAGTATTTTCATAGAATCTCTCTAATATTTCCGTAGATGTGTTTTTACAACAATTCCATACTATTTCCGCAGTAGTATTTTTATAGTTTCATTCCTGTTGTAATATTTCTGTAGTATTTCTCTCGTAGTCATTTTGTAGTATTTCTGTAATAAAATTTCTGCATAAGTATTGTTGTATTAGAGTATTTTTGAAGAAGTGTTTCTCTAGTATTTTTTAGTATTTCCATAGTAGTATGTCTTGAGTTGTTTTAAGGTATATAAGTGGTAGTATTTCCCAAGTAGTATTTCTGTATTATAGTACTGTATTAATGTAGTACTATTTTTGTAGTATTTACACAGTAATATTTTTGCCATGTTATTGTAGTAGTATTTTCATATAATTTCCATAATATTTCTGTGGTATATATATATATATATATATATATATATATATATATATATATATATATATATATATATATATATATATATATATATATAGTAGTATTTTCATAGTAGTATTTTTGTAGTAATATTTCTGTAGTATTTCTGTAGTAGTCTTTTTGCAGTATTTCTGTAATAGTATTTCTGAAGTAGTATTATTGTTATATATCCATAGTAGTGATTTGCCATATTTCTGTAGTAGTATTTTTGTAGAAGTGTGACAATGCCTTAATGACAAGCCACCAAAACAGGCATGTTGGCGTCATTTTCACGCAGTTTAAAAAACTAAAAAGGATTTTGCGCGTGCTCTATAGTCAGACTGCCAAGAAACATTGCAATGGCAATAACGTCAACCCAAAATCTAAGCATTTGCTTAACCTTGAAAACAGAACATTACAATTCAAGTATTTTCAAGGATTTCAAGCACCTGAACACATTTTGTTTTATTTTTGGTAACTTTAGGAGATATTTGTTTAAAGTTGCGTTTTGTGATTCTGTGAGATGCTAATAATATTACCACGGATTCTGGCAAATCCGTGGTAATATTATTAGCATCTCTTAGCTTAGCTCAGAATGTTTACGTGTAGTAAGGGGCCGGTCACACAGCCGTTTGCGGCTGAATCACGGCTAAAATTTTGCGTTTTTTTTTTGCCCGTGGTTGCCCGGGATGGAAAATGCGCAAAACTGGCCAACCTGCTGTTCATCGGTGGTATGCCCGCAAAACAGACGCCGGCGACTGTTCCGCTTCCTCATTGCGTCATTTCCGCGTCATTTTCTCGTGTGGACCACGGGTATAAAAGCTCCCGAGCCGGTGTTGTGCCCAAATCCGACTCCTACGCAACACCCACACCGCCCCACCCCCTCGCGTGACTTTGTCATCCACGTTAACAAACGCATTTTGTAGAATACGATCGCACTTTATTGTTTAAATAAACGCGTTATATAGACTAGGATCTCCCAATTGTTATAATTAGCTCGCTTTATAGTTTTAATAAGCGTTTTATATAGAATACGATCGCTTTAGTTGGAAGCGCAGCAGAATGCGCGTTCACGCGAGGGGGGGAGGATTTACCGTTCGATTACGTTCACAATAATAACAAAGACGGAACGGTTTAAGTTGTATTACATTTCCAATAAATGCAAGACGAAGTGGTTTTGGTTATATGTTCGCCATTACATTCCCTAAAAGTGAAATTAAATGACGTAAACGTGGTTGTAGTAGCGAGGGGATGCAAATCTCGGCACCGGGCTGTAAAATCATAACCGCACAAGATACAGTCCGGTGAAGATCTAGATTTCAAGCTATGGCATCATTTCTATTTCATTATCTTGAAAAGAAATGTCAAGAAATAAAAATGGATTAAAACGAGGTCACTACGTTGACGAGGGGGGGGTGGGGTTTAAGGGTTATTGGTCTATCTTCTTAATTCATTATCCATTATCGATCAGTTCATAATACGCTACAAAGCTTAGGAGCCGGGACTCTTACTCTCAGCCAAAAGGCCAAGCTAAGGTCCTAGCATTAAAGCCTTGCTGCAACCATTGCGAATGCACCGAAAGATTTATTCGAAATGAAGAGAAACTACGCTGACGGGGATCCATGTTCACCCCTTTGACGTCACGAGCACAACTGACGTGTGCTCGGCATTCGCGCTGTTTATACGCGGAGAAAGGCGTTTGACTGTCACACGCGTAACACGCTAATTTCACGTAATAACACCGCGATACAGGCGCAGAACATGCTATTACCATGCTCCACCCACGATTACCCGCTGAAATTTCCCGTCCTACCCATGTGTAAGCACGCCCTGGCCGAGGCCAGAGCACGTCGTTCCGCGTCATTTCCGCGTCATTTCCTCGTGTTGACCACGTGTGCGGCACGCGGTTTAACACGTGCTCAAACTTTTGAGCAGCTCAAAAGTTTTGAGCAGCTCAAAAGTTTTGAGCGCGGCCAACCACGTGAAAATTTCCGACCGCGAGTAAAGCACTGCTCTATCTCGTCTATATGGCGGTCTCAAAACGTCCAACAGCGCCCAACAGCATCTGCTTCAGCCTCAATACGCTCGTGAAACACTGTGTACCCGCGCTCTGAAAAATTGAGCAGCGCCAAACAATTTCGCGCTGCCACCCGCGCGCGAATTTCCGACCTCGTGTTAAGCACCGCTGTATCTCGTCTGAATGGCGATCTCAATGCGTCCAATAGCGTCCGCCTCAAAGGCAGAAATTTCTGGCCGTTATTCAGCCGCAAATGTCTGTGTGACCGGCCCCTAAACAGGCTAACGGCACTTTTTTGTATTTTTGTTTTAGTTGTAGGACAACCTTATAAGGGTATTTGTGGAAGCCATTGCCTAAATAAAAGACAGTCAGAGCAAAAAGTCTTGTTATTGTTCACTAGCAG
This sequence comes from Urocampus carinirostris, assembly GCF_059441175.1. Taxonomy (NCBI): domain Eukaryota; kingdom Metazoa; phylum Chordata; class Actinopteri; order Syngnathiformes; family Syngnathidae; genus Urocampus; species Urocampus carinirostris. The sequence goes on along the minus strand of NC_142350.1, from coordinate 24,710,897 downwards.
GTAAAAATAGTCAAACTATGACGCGAGGGAAGAATAATAAGCGAAACACTCTCCCAATGAGAACGCCATTGCACTCTAGTGAAGTGGAGGTGCAATTGCACTTTATTCTGGGAAAGTTAAAAAAAAAAACTTCCCAGAAGTCATACGTGCCCGCACCCTCCTTGACGGAATCTCGCGTCCCCCCAGGGGGATCCGCCCCACTATTGGAGAACCATCGGTGTAGGAAAACATTTCTCTAAGAGTGTTTACGTTTCCATCCGGGCGCGTGAAGTTTTGTGCTCGCTATTTTGCGCTAAACACATCCAGATGCTCAAAAGCAAAGTCTGACGGGGATCAGGATTTTGAAAGCCGAACGTCATCTGGACTTATTTTGTGACCTGGTGTTTTCTTTTATAATCATTATGACTTAAAAACTAAATCAACGTGTTTGAGTGGTTTTTCGGCAATGCTAAAAAGGGGATCCCACACCAAAAACTGGTCCTTTTGATACTTTAATTCGATCGTTATGTTTATCCTGGGGTCGATACTTTGCTCCTCCTCAAAGTGCTGCTTCTCCATGTAGATAGCGCTCTCTCTCTCTCTCTCTCCCCTGGCGCCCTCGGCTACTCTTTAAGTGTATGCCTGAGTCGTGACTGACAAGAACACTTTTAGCACCTCTCCCTACTTGGCCTGCTGCTGCTGCATCCTACCTGTCAGGCAGAAAAGAGGGCCAAAACGGAGCAGAAACATCTTCCAGAAGTTTGATTTTAAAACATATTGTGCAATGAAAGGTATTTTACTTTTCATGTTGACAATGTTATTCAACATTGCTGCTTTTCGGCTTTTGTCCTGTAACCTTCTTGATAGAAATGTTTCTATACATTTGGTATCCTGGTAAAGTTTGTAACGTCCTTATTAAAAAAAACATTTTTAGCGCCTTAAATCTTTATGATGTGTTTATTGTAATGACAGTCCAACTCAAGCATGGAGGCGTTCAATTATTCAATGATCATGACATTTGCAAGCAAAAAGCATCTGTATCGATCGGTAGTACACTGTATTTACTTGGATTGGACAGAGACAAAAACTTCCAGTACGGCTGTCGGTTAATGAGATAAAACCTTATGCCTTTTCCAATGTCATATATATCTACATCTCTAGTGATTTTATTATTGTTGTCATAATTCTTATCACTAAAGTTAAATTATTCGGCAGGGCCGCGACAGAAAAGTTCCAGGAAGGGTTTAGGACCAGCGATTACTTGGACAAAATGCAAAGTTTTGAGCATTTACGCTTCAAGTATGTTTGAACGTAGTTACAAACATGCAATGTTGGGAATAACCGCCGTTTAAACTAAACCAATGTAGGATTCTTTCTCAGTGGTTCCTGCGTTTTAAAACACTAATTGTTCCAAAATTACTGCTCTTTCCTCACTGAAAGAAGTCTTGTTAGCTATCATAAACAAAGAGATAAGATAAGAGGGGGAAGATAGAGATTAAGTGTTTGAGAGAGTTAGAAAGAGGGATTGGATAGTCTCTTTATATTGTTTTAATGTTGATTTTTGTTGTAAACAAAATATTTGAAGTGCGGTTGTCTACTTCTACTTGACCAAATGTCTCAAGTTGTGAGAGTTTTATTTATTCTATACACTGCAGTGTTAAATATTGTTTACTGCTATTGTTTTAATGATATTGTTGTTCATATTTGTTGCACTTCAAGTGTAGGATACATCTGTTGCTGGTGAGACGCAATTAATATGACAAGGTCCTATAACACAACTACCTGTGTTTTCATCTCTATTCAAGTGACTCAAATACTGCTCAGAAAATTAAAAACATTTTTGACATACAACCTCTTTTTAAAGTAACAGAAATAGTTACTTTCCCTGGTAACTTTCTACTTTTACGACAGATTTAATCCGTTTCTAACTCTTTTTGGAAGAAGTAGAACTCGTTACTTTTTGAAAGTTTTGTGCCAAAAACTGCAAATATGTCAGTAACTGATTTCCCGCCACAGTATTTGCATGTCGTTTAGCGCTTCTGCATGTGGCGATAAATCTATTCTGAGATCTGGGGAGGGAGAAGAAAGGCGGGATGCTGATGAGGACAGATGTGCTTTTAAGGAAGGGTGGGTGGGTGTGGGGGGTCTTTTGCACAGGAATCCACTGCAGACCATTTATTAAAATGACAGGAAGCAGGAAGTAGAAAAGTACAAGCTCTCCACTCACATGGCTGCCAGCTGTCCTAGCAACCAAAGGGCGGCAGATACAGATGATAGAGCCGGGCTGGGCAACTAGGTGGAGTTAGGGGCCACATGGGCTTCCAAAATTTGGTCTCGGGCCCGATCCTGGAGACATAGCCGTTTTTTTTTCCATTTATATATCATACCACAGGCGTAACCAGCCCGTGCTCAACCACCTCCAAATCCAACCCAAGCATCCCCCCAAAATTCTAGCATTTTTAAAACTCTCTTTTTAATAAAGGATAGGGAGGATTAAATATCATGAAAAATGCGAGATTAAAAAATAAAACTCCTGTCTCTTTTGGAAATATATTTCAAATATTTAATCAACGGGTCAATAATAACTGGTTTCCCTCCAAGGCAACAAATAAGCTAATATTTATACTGTTATCCCAAGCTGTGTTGGCACACATGGACATTAGGTGGTGCTAAAACTGCTGTCTCTCTGAAAATTTCCAATTATTAAACAACCTATTTATAACAGGCAGTCCTTAATCCTATGTAGCGAATAAGCCATGCTCATTTTGATACCGTTATCTCATTTGCCGTGTTGCGCACAGCTGGACAATTGATGGTGCTTGCGCGCTTGTTGTAAAAAGTTTTTTTTTTTTTTTTAAATAATCATGAAATAGGTCAATAATGAAAGTATTGCTTCCATCAGGCAAATAAGCTAACTTAATTACTGTAGTCTTGAGCAGATGAACAGTGTCATGCACAGATGGACATTAGCTGGTGCTAGAGCAACTGCCTCTTCGGAACATTTTATTTCTTAATCATTATTAAACAATTCAATTATGACAGTCTTCACTCTGAGATGGCAAATGAGAAATGCCAATTTTGATACCCCTATCTTAAGCTAATTAGCTGTGTTGTGCACAGACGGACATTAAGTGGTGCTGGATGTCTCACTTTTTCTTTTATTTATTTTTTGAATAATTAATAAACAGGTCAATAAGTACGGGCAGTCTTTCCCCATGGCGACAAATAACCTATGCTAATATTGAGACTGTTATTCCATCTTATTTGCCTGATTCCAGCGACATTAGGTGGTGCTGGAACTCCTGTCTTTTAAAAAAAATAACTATTAAATTGCTCAATAATGACAATATTGCTTAGATGAGGCAAATATATACTGCTGTCTTGAGCTTTTTAAGCAATGACATACACAGATGGACACTAGGTGGTGCAGGATACCTCTTTTGTCTTAATCTTTTCTGTTTTTATTCCTTCTTAACTTTGATACTGCTGTCTCAATCCCGCCTTTTACAGACTACAGTGCTTATACTCATTTGGTTGTCATGAGCCTAGCAAAGATCACATGATGACAATGAAATGTGATTAGTGACAAAAACTCTCCTTATGATTTTAATACCGTTAAACTTCAACATTGGCATTGTGCGTAGCTTAGGATAATCACTTTAAGTCGACTCGCAGATTCTCTGTCAACTTTTGACCCGTCGCACAAGTCTTTTGTTTGTGCTTTTCGCTAACTTTTACGCTGTCTCCATTGGGTTATTTATGGGTATTGTGTTTTTATCTATATTTATTCTGAATAATTATGGATCTTTGTATTTCATTTTAATTGCGAATGGATGACTGGATGCTCCAAACAAAGTTTTGTTGACAATGAAAATACCTTTTCTGAACTCTAAATCATTTACGTTATGTGCGATGGCGAAAGGAGAACACAATTCACTGCGTTCCAATAAAGTGTGACGGCAGCATTCGGGACACTAAAAGAAAGTTTTCATATTGAAAAACTTTGTTTACATTTTGTGATTAATACAATGCCTTGTAAAAGTATGCCACCCCTTCAAGAACTTTGACATATTGCCATATTCCAGGCTGCATAATTTTAGAATCAACAAAAACAAAACAAATATGATCTAATGTGAGACATAATCGTGAAAAGATACCGATTTATCTCATTTTCAATACTGTCTAACAAATAAATACTAAAAACTAGGCGGTGCAAAAATGTTGGCCCTGTTGGAATTAATACTTTGTACCACCTCCTTTTGCTGCGATCACAGCCACAAGTCTTTTTTTTTAGGTATTTCCTTAGTAGTACAGTATCTTAGTTGTATTTATGTAGTATTTTTGTAGTGTTTTCATAGTAGTGTTTTTTGTAATATTTATTTAGAATTTTGGAATATTACTTTAGTTAAACTACTTGAGTCATTATATTTCTGCAGTGGGATCTTTGTATTATAGTATTTCTGTAGAGGTATGTTTGAAGTATATCGATAGTATTGATTTTTGTAGTTTTTCCTGTAGTATTTTGCTCTACTTCTTTAGTATTTTTGTTATATTTCTGTAGTATTGCTGTTTTAGAATAAAAAAGAGTAGAATAGTCTTTATTGTCAATGATATCAACGTTGTGAAACATTGTATGCAATGAGATTAGACATGGCAATCCAGGGTAAAACATTTCATATGAAGACTTTGGAGAGATAAAAGACTTAGAGGATAAATAGGCAAAAAATAATAATTACAAGTGCTTAGAAAACTGGACTAAGTTATAATAATGATGCAATGAAAAAGAATAGTGCAACAAAACAAAATTTAAAGTAAGATAAATAAGAAAAGGGTAAGAAATATAAAACTCGCTGGAGAGCCATTAGCTGCTGCACCCGTATGTGCGGCCATCTTGATACAGGAATTGATGTACAGTAGTATGTAGTATGTTGGTGATAGGAATGAGTGGAGAGGTGTTGTAAAAGGATAGTGGGATGTTTAGACGTGTTCTAAGGGATGGGCATTGCACGTGTATGATGCGGCAGGGGTAAACCAGTGAAAGCTGTCGGGCCCTGCTGTTGAACGGAAGAGTGTGTTGTGTCACCCCGACCCGAGTGACGTGGCCACTTTCTTGTGTCCCGTTTCATCCAGAGGGACGAAAGCATGACCAACTTGGGTTCCGAGGTGCTGAACTTGTTTGGGTGTTTGGGCATTTGGGTTGGCCATGGTCCCAAAAATGTTGTGTGTGTTTTTTGCTACTTTTTCCCTTTTTTTATTATCTTTGTTTTTGTGTATGTGTTTGTCTTACTGTCGGTCACACTTCTCATGGGATATGACCAGGGTAGATAGATAGATAGATAGATGTAGTATGTGTAATATAAATAAAGTGCAAATTGATCACAAAGGGAAATCTGCTAACAGTGAGTGCATAGAAAACGAAGAGTGAGCAAATAAAACACAACTTTGATCTTTCTTTATTCTTAGTCTCTACTTTAGTTTAAAGGTGTAGCCCTATTCCATTTTTTCTTGCAGGGAAGAAATGTTCAAAATCAAAACAAGACACTGGGACCTTACCTGACAAAACGGTACAATTCTATTTCTTGTGACTTATTTTGTGCTAAATGTTCTTGCACTTCTTCTTTGGACTATTGTTACAAGGCACTATTCTTCTTCATTGCATTGTTATAACTTAGGCTAGTTTTTCGAAGCACTACCATGTTTTTTGCCTATTATCAATTTTTGTTCTCTTTAAAGTCTTTATTACACGTTGACCCTGGAGTGCCGTGTCTATTCTCGTTGCATACGATGTTTACTATGTTATCGATGACAATATATATATTTTTTTTATCGAATATTTTGCGTGGTAAAAAGATCAAACTTAAACAAATCGAGAGTCAGACAGTAGATTGTACTGTTAATTGTTGTAAAGGGGCGAATCCCCAAGCAGTGAATTACTGAGCAAGCGTATTGAAACGTGAAAAGTAATGGTCCAGAAAAACCGATAAGAGACAAAGATAGTCATACACACATTGGGAAAAAAACGGCTGCAGACTCTATGAACTTTTAACCCAAAGACGGGTCTTTCCGCGGTATTTTTTCATCACATGAGAACACACAGAAAGCCTTTTTGCCCATGACCCGCCTGCTCCATTGCGCTTCACTGCAAATAATTACCGATAGAATCACAAGTCGGCCTCTTTGACAGTGCCTGCAACAAAAATACCAGTACACAAATACGACGAAAATACTACAGAACTAAATATCTAATGTAGCACTTAAAGAAAAGGAACAAGTCAATATTTTTGCTTACATTCTGGAAAAAAAATGTGTAAAAAATACTATAGAAATACTACAAAAATATTACTATAATAATTCCATAATACTAAAACAGTACGACAGAAATATTCAGTTTTTTTCTAATATTACTTAATTTATACTATTACCTTTAAATTATTATAAGAAGTGTTGTACAATATCTTGTAAATGTTTTTGCACCATCATTCTATTACCTTAGGCTAGTTTTTCTAAGCACTATGTTGTAATTATTTTTTGCCTATTTATCCTGAAAGTCTTTTTATATGACATGTTATACCCCGGAGTGCCATGTCTAATCTTATTGCATACAATTTTTCACAACATCCATCCATCCATTATCTGCACCGCTTATCCTCAGTAGGGTCACAGGGGTGCCGGAGCCCATCCCAGCCATCTTCGGGTGGTGGGCAGGGGACACCTCAAACTGGTTGCCAGCCAATCGCAGGGCACACAGAGACAGACAACTCACTCGCTCATTCACACCTAGGAACAATTTGCACCAGCGAATTAACCTGCCATGCATGTTTTTGGAAAGTGGGAGGAAACCAGTGTGCCCGAAAGAAACCCACGCAAGCACGGGGAGAACATGCAAACTCCAGACAGGAGGTTCGATCACAACATCGATATAAATAACATCAAGATAATTCTATTCCTTTCAACATTTTCACGCTAAACTCGCGTTCATGGTATTAAAAGAGATAAAAAAAGAATAAATGCCGAACCTTACTCGATCGCAATTCAATTATGATAAAGGATCTTGAACATATCGCAAGCAAAAGTGAGGCAACGCTCGCTCACCATACTATGACAATACTACACATCTGTTAACTAAAAGCCCCAGTGTGTAATATTTGATCACTGGAAGGTACGGTATTACCTATTGCAAACAAAAACCAGTGCCAAAAGCAGCAAGATGCCAGACAAACGTGGCAGCAACTTCCAATTTGGGATTCCACTATGTAAAAGAAAAACTAATTTCTCGACATAAGATATATATATTATTATTATTTTTTTTTTTATAAAATTAACATTGGTATGGTTGTTATAGTTTTGGGGATAGTTTCTTGTTGGTATATTATGTGTATAGTCAATGTATTTTTGCCTAGTATTCAATTCAAGTTGTGTACGCCGTATAGTTATTTTTTTTTTACGGCGGAAAAAAATTCATCTTGTCCTGCCCATTTTGAGCTTCATCCAGATCGTCTCAGTCACTGTTAGAAGACGACAACGTCATTATAAATTGCTTGTATCGTCGCAGTATTCTACATTGTCTGTCTCACTGTGAGTAAATAGGTGCTGCATTGATTCTGGTTTAATATTGCTTTACAAGGGGTATTCCTCAATAAGGAGAACAATTGGCCAAGGATGACTGGAATGATGATTCTTAGAACCTGAAACTGACAGAAACAAAAAAAAACCTTCTTTCTAGAACAGAAAAAATATTTTGACACGAAACGCAATCCTGCAAAAGTGCATTTTGGAGCCTCCACCGTTTTGACGACAAGGGTTTTACACCATTATTGATGTCATGTGACATGATCGGTGCTCGGATCAAAATCCAACGTGGCCCCTGCGGATTTGAAACAGGCTTTGCGGAAATTTTCAAGGTTCTGCGAAGAAGAGGATGCTTTCAAGACTCGAGTAGTAAGAGTATACGTTTGTCAGGCCACATATGGAAGCAGTTCCCTGCTACCTTGTTGTTGCAACAGGCTGCATGGCGTGTACATACGTGCACGTGTGTACTCCGGTTTTCAGGAGGCAAAATTCACAAAGAGGCTAAAACCAGGGTTTGTACAATCCTGTGTTTTCAAGGTCAGGAAAATGCTGCAATTTTGGGTGAAGTGCTTTAAAATGCTTGAAATTCTCGCCATTGACATATTTAATGGCAGTCTGACTCAATCGACCATGTTTTTAAATGATGAAAGACTTAAAATTGCTTAAAAATGACGCCGATGGTGGCTCCAGTCCTCATTTTTGAGTTGTTATGTCAGCTTCCACCAGGGTAAAGCTCATGTAGGCAAAAAAAAAGAAAATTTCTTCACCTACAAATATTATTACTTCTTTAAACATATGTTTATATGATAGTTCATGTGTCTTCCTTTTCTTTTATGAATTATGTTTTTATACACAAAGTCCCTTTTAAAGACAAATAAAAAATGCCATACATTTCACATTTTTGGGAAATTGTTTATTTGTAGAGATATGTTTTTTATGGGAAGGAGATTTTATGCAAATATTTGTAGTATCAATACTTAGCGACCTCAGTTTACAGATGCTTTGAATGCTAGCCTCGTAGGGGCACCAATTCTTGTGGTGTGTCTTGGGCAAGTACAGCCTGGTGGTGCCCATCCCTGTCCAGGCCATATATATATGTGTATATATATGTATATATATATATATATATATATATATATATATATATATATATATATATATATATATATATATATATATATATTTATATAACATATCGAAATTCTTTAATTGTCAGCGTTTCAAAATCGATTCGATGAAACTCAACTAATTAAAAAACAAATAGAAAGAAATATAACATGGTGATGTCTGTATGTTTATATAAATAGTAAAGGTATCCAAGATGGGCCCTTTGGCCACAATTTTTTATCCAACGCAGCCCCTGACTACAAATACTTGGCCACCCCTACCATAGAAGTACTGGTTAGATATTTGTAGATCACGAAAGTGCAGTTATCATACTATTAATAGTTGCCTGATTGTATTATAACGGTGGGGGAAAGAGCTTTGCCGACATTGAAAAATAAGTAATTCCGCTCGTTTTGTCTCTCAAAGTACACTCACTATGCAATTAAACAGAAACTTTATCGACCTACAAGTATTCAATAAAACTAGTATTTATGCATGTTTATATGATTGTACAAAGAAGATAACATTTTTGTGAGGGTTGCTGGGTTTCCTTCAAACAACGAATGACATCTCCCCAATAATACACACAGCCCCTTTAAATACTTAGAGAAATGTTGCAAAGAATCCTGGCCTTCATTCCCAAATAAGTATTGCTCTTGTATGAGCTCCCACTTGAGCAATTTGATGAGTGCCTGAATTGACTAAAACGCGACCTTCTGGAACCCTCCACTAGAGAGCGCGCTTGGCACACAAAGCGCGTTCAACTGCCCTCGTTTTCCCCCTTTCTTCCAAACATAAGTTACTTTATTGAGCGATAATAAACCCCACAAACACAACGCGGCACCCATTTACTCATAGCAAGACAGTAAAAAAAGGATAACTTGTAAAAAAAAATGTAATCTACCAAATAAACAACTCAAACAATTATTTCAGCATCTTTCTTAGTTTTTTGCCCACTTGCAGTAAATTTAGTGTTGTTTATTATATGTTGCAATATATATATATATATATATATATATATATATATATATATATATATATATATATATATATATATATATATGTATATAAAAAGGTTTTTTTTCAGGACAAAAAATGATGTATGGCGTACATAAAAAGCCTGCCGCATTGGTCTAACAATATGCACAGGAGCACAATGAAAAATGTATTTTTTTTATAGGTGTATTTAAAAGGGACAAAGACTTTTATTTTAAATAAAAACAACATCAGAAATGACATTTCCACAAAAGTTTTTGTTTAGTATAAGGCAGTCAGTATATACATCTACAGTGGGAGATTTGAAGTAGAGTGTGGCTTTGGCGACTTTCAGTGGACAAACTTAAAACTGCACATAATTGTTTGACGAGAAGCAGCTGTTTTTTTTCTTATGCTTCTCTCAGCATTAGGCCAAATTATATCTATTGGTGGGCCTGATATAGCCTGCCAGCTGTAGTTTGGTGACCCATAATGTACACAATTTGAAATGATTGAAAAATAAATTGTTTAAAATAGAGGAAGACATATAAGTTGACAAGTACGTACTACTGACAAATTGATACCTAGAACAGAGTTTCTCAACTTGTGGGTTGGGACCCAAGAGTGGGACAATACAGTACCATCGAGTGCTTAAATATTACACACTGGGGCCTTAGCAGTGAATGGCATTAATGCCCTGCTCAATCTCTTCTGCCTGGTCAGTCAATTCGCGCCATTGTGCGGAACTGCATCTCATTTTATTGCGTTTTTTTGGTTTTATTTCCTTTTTCTACCAATAATATTATGTTGCAAGAAAGATAATGGCAAGGGAAAGGAAAAGGGTGAAATCATTGAGGTTTAAGTCAAAAAACGAAATGATTGCGAAATACAAAAATATTGAACAAGTATCTTTCGTTGAAGCACTGCTTGGAGGCACAGCAATGCTTTAAAAAAGTGATCATTTCAGCTTTTTTACTAGTATGTGAATATTTATTTTCTACACAATGAAGTCATTATTGTTGTTTACTTACATGTTTTATAAATATTTTAGATATCAACTCTGTTATATAAATGGTTATTTAAAAGCAGTTTTCGGGGGTTTCTTATATGTGAGTATAAACGTTACTTGAAGTCGTTTTGGTGTTTTTGGAAAAAAGAAAAAAAAAGAAAAATATATTCTACCATTTTTGCTTTAAACTGCACAATCCTTTCATTGGATACATCTGAAAAGTGGTTATTCTTTCTAGTTTGGGTCTCAGCTTGTCTTTAAGGTGGAATGGTGGGTCCTCAAGTCAGACCAATAGAGAAGCAGTGCACAGAAAGACATGTAAAAATGTAAATATCTATATATCTAAGTGACACATAAAGCCTGTCTGGCGTTGAGTGTACAGCGCCGTTGTGATTTTATGTGACTGTCTTTCTCAGTTTGACAGTTTGGAAAGTTTGAAGTCACGGATTTTAATCAAGGCCCTGCGGCCGCGGTAGCGTGGCACGCTTTCAAAATGTGGCTCCGGGCCCAGGGCCAAACCCCAGTGCCACGGGGGGAAGAGACGATCCAGTCAGGAAGAAAAAAAAAACATAGGATGGGGAATCGTCAGCATGGCTCACCGACCACTGAAGCGCTGAATCGGCGCCTTTGATGTGATCTGGTTATGCGCGGGCATGAACGTGTCGGGACGCGAACATTTGGGCACTGTCGTCATTGTTGTGATGAAATGATAAATGGTTTTGTGGGTTTCGCTTTAGACGCTCGTGTGTTCGAGACAGCATTTGATTCTACTCTGACTTTATATAATTAACTTGATTTCTCTACGAGTGTTTTTCAACATTTTTTTCACTTGGTTTCATGAAATATATCTCGATCCCATACCTGTCAACCTCAGCTAATTGCTCCTCTTGTTAATGATTGCAATCCTACTTAATAAGCGAAAATAAACCTTACAAACACAACATGGCACCTATTTACTCACAGAAAGACTGACTGCGTAAAATACCGCAAGAATATTGCTACTGATGACAGATAATCCGGATTAGAGGGAAAATGGGAAAGACGAGATCCGTAACGCAAAAGAAAAATAGTTTCCAAAATCTTAACTCTCATCCCCGCTTTCAGCAATTGTGGTCTGGGGATAACGGATCGGGGCTACAACTGTGCATTTAATTTTAAGCTGACCAGAACGGCACACGTCCCGACAAAAGTGCCATCTGCCGGTGCCCGTTAACAGCAATATGGGATCACAATGGATAGCGGCAGCACTGGTGCATTTCACTCAACATGGAAACAAATGAGACAGCGATCCCTGCTGGGAGAAATATCCGATGGGGCATAACAGGTGCTGTTCATTTTGGGGGCAAGGAATGGAAAAAAAGCGGCACCACACGTGACACAAATGATCTCTCTCAGCAATACAGTAGTCAACTCGGGAAAAGTGATTGCGACCAAAACAGTGCAGTTCATTCAAGGTAAGCTACAATAACACGCCTTTCAAAGAAAGCACCGGCTGCCGATCCTTCATCGTAGGAATTTGGGATTGGGGATAATGCGTACTAAACCACTAAACCAGTTCATTTTAGACGGAAGTAACTGCAAAAAAAAAACCGCCAAGCCCGACAAAAGTGCACTTTTCTAGTCCTCGCTCGCAGAATATGCGATCAAGGATAATGGATCGCGGAATATTTTTTAACCCACAATACACTGAGGCCGTTAAAATACAAAGCACAAAGAAGTTTGTTATTGTGGTTCCAAGTGAAGGCAATTATATTGTTGATAATTTTTTTACTACAGCAGCGACCAGGTGATGAAGGTGCTGTATCTGAGTCAGATAGGGATTCTCTTCCTGATACTGAAAACCATGTAAACCAGTAAATGTGAAATCATAAAAATTTGGATAATCATGATGATAAGGACCAATATCAGTATCCATCCATCTTCATTGGGGAAGATGTTTTATACTGGCAGTGTAACCCTCTAGTGAATGACATTTTTCGATTATTTTATTATTCTATAATGATTATTTGGAGTAAGATGAACGTAGCTGCAGAGGATGGCATTCATGTGTGTGTCCCTTAAACAATTCTTCCACTCTGAGGTTATTGCGTGTTTGTGCCACATTAGAAGATTCTTTCAAGTGGCGTTCCCCGCCTCCCACTTTCGTCGTGGCGCTTGTGTTGTGGTCTGTCGAGCAGCCGACCTCCCAGGACCCCTGCAAACGCTTTATGTGTGAGCGCCTTTATGATCCTCTCCCCAAAAATCCCCCGCAAAATCCATCCGTTTCCTTGACATTGTAATCTGTTATTGGGATTAGGGCGTTTGAGGTCTGTGGATACTATGTAGTCTCGGTCTGTTGTGAAATATCTTTGCTTATTGAATGAATGAATGAATGAATGAATAAATGATGATTTCGAACATAAGAAAAAAGCAAAACAAAACAATTAAAAAAACAAAAACAATGATAACATAACATATCTGAAAATGAGTAGAGGAAGCATATGCTTATTTCATACTTCCTTAATAATTGTGTCTCACAATTAACAGATCTTCTGTGTAATTTTCATATAACAAACAGCTCCCGGATATACATACTCACATAGGTTTACATTACACGATTATGAATAAGGAAATAATAATAATAAATCTAATTAATTATCCATATTTAAATGATACATGATCCATGAAAAACACCTCAAAGACCTTCGTTCATTAACCAATTTGTTGCCATAGATGTCTGTTTTATCTAAGCTGCCATTGACTGCTATGGACAAAGATCCCTTTTAGAAGGCTGAATGAGCATCTTAACTTAGAACTTTCTTATTTGCTGTCGCCATCGCCAGGCTTCTGTCATCATTGCTGATGCGCGTGCAAGTAAGTGCATTCCTTTGGTACGCTCGAGGAAGCAATTTTGTTTTTAAATTCCTTGGGGTTTGAGTTAGCGTTGGCCTTTTCATGCAACAATAACAACTATAATAATAAGAAAAGGAAACAATTAGCGACGACCTAGTCGTCAAGCTCCAGCACTTCCCGCACCCCCATTCCTAATACCTAAAGTTTTCTGCCCCGAACAGCTTTGCTAAAAGGTAAGATAAAAGCAAATACGTGCAGTGGAAAATAAAGCAGAAGGACTATCTAACATTCGTAACACATACACAATAGAGAAAATATTTCAAACTATGCACCCCAGCTTTAAGGATATTTCTTTTTCGATACAAAGTAATTTATGAATATTTTTTTTACTTTTTGACCACACAAAATGTCTTGTGACGTCAGACCTATCAGTCAATTTGTAGTTTTTTATTTTTATACTCCGATGCAAGTCTAACATGACTGTAAATATTGGTTTAAATAGAAATTGTGATAAGAATCTTTCCTTATTCACATACATATTAGCCTTAGTGGTAAAATCTGGATTGATATGATCATCACAGGTAATGCAATGAATCATAGCAGGATTACAAAGCATCACAATTTGTTAATTATATACTTACAGTCAAGTCTGAAAGGTAAAGTGTGTATTATTTACCCACTAGATGTCGCTGTATGATGATGTTTATGGGTATCTGCTCAAGCAAATGACTCCACTTAGTATTTTAGAAAAATGCATGTTTATATGATCGTTTATGTCCATCCATCCATTATCTGCACCGCTCATCCTCAGTAGGGTCGCGCAGGTGCTGGAGCCCATCCCAGCTATCTTCGGGCAGTGGGCAGAGGACACTGTGCAGTCCTTTGAGACATTTTTGTGTTTAAGGGCTATATAAATAAATTTGACTTGACTTGACTGGTTGCCAGCCAATCGCACGGCACACAGAAACAGACAACCCACTCGCTAAGTCACACTTAGGGACAATTCAGACCGGCCAATTAACCTAACATGCATGTTTTTGGAATGTGGGACAAAACCGGAGTGCCCGGAGGAAACCCATGCCAACACAGGGAGAACATGCAGACTCCACACAGGAAGGTTTGATCTCATGACCCCAGAACTGTGCCGCACATGCGCTAAACACTGCGCTGCTCTGCTGCCTTGATCGTTTATGTATTTTTTTAAATAAATATTTTTTTTTTTACTTGTTTTACCACTAGGAAGCACTAAATACTACACTCTGTCCGTTTAAAATTAGCAAAATGATCAAACATCTGCAAGGTAAGTCATTTATTTCAAGAAATGAGATAAAAAACAAACAAACCAAAAACTTAATTTATTTTAAAAAAGATTTTATGTACGGTGGTATGCTTATCTTATTGTGACTGTGAATTCGTCCTGAATGAAGCCACTCCCTTCGTTTAACGTATTAGGGCAGGGGTCGGGAACCTTTTTCAATCAAAGAGCCATAAAAGCAAAATATATTAATTTTATTTTGGGAAAGAGCCACACCATATGATATGAGACAAATTCACTAATTTGGTTAACCCGCACCCCAGACAAAAACTTAGTCTTCAGCACATTTATTTTTGATGATTTGATAAAAAATATGAAAAGAGAATAATGCCAGAGCCCGTGCCCCAAAATCAACAAACATACAACTTTAAACTTGTGTCTTTTTTGCAATTACTCAAGATCGGTTAAACTCATTTTGACCCTTTTTTTTCCGTACATATTGGTTTCAAAACCAGATGCAAGCATTTATTTTGTAAAAACGTCACAACATTCTGCAAACAGGGAGCCTGATGTGCTTACCTTTGGCGCAGACGGCGTAGGGCGAGAGATGGGAGGGAGTGCTTGCACTTTTTGCATAGCTCCACCCATCCCTCCCACTCACCCAATCAAATAACTTTAAGTTCTCTTCCGGTGGTTTGGCGTATTTAGTTTGTTCTGTGGATTCATCATAAGGTATCTGAACACTGAAGACAGATTATACAGTGAGCTTTTATTTAAAGGATTCTTTAGCCTTGTATAGCCAAAACGAGGTATTTATTTGTATTTTTTTTAATTTTTTTGGTGTGACACCTTGACTGTAAATTGTAGTGAAAAACGTGCCCTATATATTCTGCAAAGTACTGCTATGGAGTTCAGTTTTGGTTAGGCTTTGCGTGTATCTGAACAGGATTAATGGCTCAAGTTT
Source organism: Urocampus carinirostris (assembly GCF_059441175.1). Taxonomy (NCBI): domain Eukaryota; kingdom Metazoa; phylum Chordata; class Actinopteri; order Syngnathiformes; family Syngnathidae; genus Urocampus; species Urocampus carinirostris. Next base: position 24,695,207 of record NC_142350.1, on the reverse strand, counting down.
TGAACGAGATGGAGAAAGTTTGCATGGAATCAAATTTGTCTCTGAGCCACAGGTACTCATAGAAAGAACCATATATGGCTTGTGAGCCATAGGTCCCCGACCCCTGTATTAGGGGTTGGACAATGCGTCCTTCCTTGTCCCTGCAAACAACACATTGAAAAGTATAAATTGTAAGAATCTCTTAACCGCCAGGGTGGTCAGGGCACCATTTCCTATGGTGTTGTCTTAGGCATGTACAGCCTGGTGGCGCCCATCCGTCTCTGGCCTGTTTTATTGGTGCACATGAAACAGAAAGCGGTAGGCGTTTTTAAAGAGTAAAAAACAGTTGTATAAAGTGAAAAGCGGTAGTGTCACGCATTGTCAGACAGACCCAAAACTTCAATTGCAAAAATAGTTTTAAAAAATTGAGACAAAAGTGCTACATGCAGCTTTGAACGTTAAGCAGAAGGTGACTGCCTTCAAGACTTACTTGGTAATCCATGTCAAATTTGAAACCTTTCTGTATCTCCTTATCAAAAAAAACACATTTTGTTGCTATCGGGGAGCTCAAAAGGGAATTCGGTGGCAAACGCCACGACAGTAAATCGCCAAAAATGGGATCGGAGGTTGTGGGTGCTTGTACGCAAGCGAAAGCTAGGAAAGGGTGGATTTTTCCGTCGTATTTCATAAAGCATCACCGATTTCTCAGTATCAATGCCACAAATGTATGTCCCCATGCGGATACTCCCGGCGCCGGATTTGGAAAGGACTTGGATGTATGGCAAACGGCGACGTCAACAAGAACTGGAGCGTCAAAGTGTGGGTGAGGTAAGCCGTGAGCCGTGAATCCCGACTTCTGACAGTTTGATGGCCCTTCCGTGCGGTCGCTCTCTCCTCTGTCCTCGCTCCTCCCATCTAAGCCGACCACGCATTCCAAACCACTGGTCTGGACATGACAGGATAACAAAATATATACAGGACAGACGTAACAGAAAAAGACGGACGGGATACCACTAAAAAGGACTTCGCTTGTATTACTTTCCAAAGTTGCTGCTCCATTTCCTTGAACTTGTGAAGTTGGCAAATGAGTCACTGACCGATGAAAACTAGGACACTGGCGTAGGAGAGCATATTTGTGAAATATTACTCATCTACTGAATGGAAATTCTATATCAAGTAGCAATAAATTAAGAAAATATTTTTTCAAACAATATTACAGTGATCCCTTGTTCATTAAGGTTAAAACCAGCAAAGTAGCCCCCATTTTTTGAAAATACAGGCCTTTATTTGCAGCAAAAGTCTACCAGGGATAAAGGATCTCTGTCACACAGGGGCTGTTCATTTTTGGCAGAATGAACGGGGGGAAAAGCCACCACGCAAAAAATTTGCTTTTTTGGCCCCCTGCTTTCATCATCAATGAATTTCGGTCACACAAGTGCAGTTAGTTTAAGGTGAAAATGAAGGCAAAAAAGTCACCAGGCCTGAAAAAAGTGTCCAGACTCGCAGCATTAGGATAAAGGATCGCAGCCGCGCAGGTGCTGTTTATTATAGGTGGAAGGAACGAATAAAAAAACAGAGTGACACGTATTTGCCCTTTTAGCCCTCGCTCTAAAAAATAGTTGACTGGGGATAATGGATCATGACCAAAACTGTGCAGTTCCTTTTGGGCGGACCACAATGGCACGCTTCAGCGGACCAACCCGATAAAATGCGCTCTGGCAACCCCCGCTATCGGCCAAAACAGTGCAGTTCGTGTTAAGCGGATCACAGAGTTTACGTTTGCCTCATTTACTGAGTTAGTTGTTGTACCAGTATAAGCCAAGCCCCCCACAAGCTGTCTACACACAACACACAACCATATATGTGCTTAAAAGGTTAAATGGTAAATGGACTGCATTTATACAGCGCTTTTTAAGTCAATGAGGAACTTTGAAAGCGCTCTACAATGTATTTCACACTTACATACACACACACACACACACACACACACACACACACACACACACACACACACACTGGAAATTGAATCGGTGACCTCTTGGTCCCAAGATGAATACTCTGTCTTCTTAGCTACTGCTGCCCAAAGCTGAACCCTTTCATTTCAGTGTTTTATTCTATGGTTGTAAACCTAGCTTAGATGCAAGAGGTATAAACGCTCAGGAGAAAATCTGCATGAGGATTACCATTACTTTTCCCATTCATTGGCACTGACGGCTCTAGGATTGTATGTGATAATATGAGTGATACAAAATTATTCAGGAGTTGGAAATCATTATTAAACTCATTATTTGCATTCAGAGACAGTCGAGGTACCGAATTTGATGAATACGGCGTTACAGAACTCGTTACAGAGAAAAGTCATTCCTTTATAACTGCTGAGGGGTCATTTTCAGCTGGGGCGAAACCAAGTGCAGCGGGAGCCAGATTTAAGCGAGTGTTTAAACGTGGCCCCGGGGCCTGGCTCCAGCTGAGTAAAACACACCCTGACATTGTGAGCGTGTGGATCTGGAATGGGAGAGTGTCATGGAGTCACTTCCTTCCTGCGGACTGAGCGTCTCTTGTCAATTTGACCCGACGCCGGTTAACCCCGCAAGACACTCGGCAATGTGGGCAAGGGGGCTGACTGTATGAGAGCGTGTTGGCAGGACTGTAGGTGTCTGGCCACAGTTCTCTCTCCACGAATCCTTTGACTAGTCCGTGACTAGTGTAATATCTGCTAGTTGCAGCTCTAGTTTGTGAGAGAGAGGAGTATAGTTCAGGGTTACGAAAACTTAATGCAACTTAATTTCAAGACTTTTAAAGACTTTTTCAATGCCTTTTGAAATCAAATTCAAGACCAAGTCGACAAAAAAACAACAATTGAAAAAAAAAGATAAAAAAAATAAAAATATATGGATCGCATATATATATATATATATATATATATATATATATATATATATATATATATATATATATATATATATACATATATATATATATATATATACATATATATATATATACATATATATATATATATATATATATATACATATATATATATATACATATATATATATATATATATATATATACATATATATATATATATACATATATATATATATACATATATATATATATATATATATATATATATATATATATACATATATACATACATATATATATATATATATATATATATACATATACATATATATATATATATATATATATATACATATATATATATATATATATACATATATATATACATATATATATATATATATATATATATATATATATACATATATATATATATATATATATATATATATATATATATATATATATATATATATATATATATATATATATATATGTATATATATATATATATATATGTATGTATATATGTATATATATATATATATATATATATATATATGTATGTATATATGTATATATATATATATATATATATATATATATATATATATATATATGTATATATATATATATGTATATATATATACATATATATATATATATATATATATGTATGTATATATGTATATATATATATATATATATATATATATATATATATATATATATATATATGTATATATATATATATGTATATATATATACATATATACATATATATATACATATATACATATATATATATACATATATATATTTCCTGCACGCAATACATCTGTGCCTTGTACACATGACTTGGCACTGCTTTTAGCCATAGCCAAAAACATAAAATGACAACTTTCTGGGCATGGTTCAAAGGAAAGGTCTCAGTCCTAGTCCAAAGTAAAGGTCTTTTTCTAAAGTTGTGATGTTTTTTGTGGGTCGACATGCATCCGACTGAGACCACATCATCGTTTTGATAATTCCCTTATTGTGGTCACGCCATGTTGCCACCAAAGAAAATCGGTGAATTATTAAATAAAACAAATGATAAAGGTTACTCAATCGTTTTAGTTCAAACAAATATAAATCTTATCGATGTCTTTTAAGTCTTTTGAAAATTGGACTATAGGCATCTCTATGCCCATGAATTCAATGCCTTTTAAGACTTTTCAAGGATCCGCGGGAACCCTGATAGTAGTATGTGTGCATATTTGGATTTAGATTTAAGATTTTAGGTTTCACTTTTTAACTTTAAAATGAGACTATTCAAAACAAATTTGAATGAAATCCCTCCACGAAAAAAACAAGGATAATTTTAAACATGATTTCCTCAGGTTTTTGATCAGAACAATGTTGAAGGCCTTCATTGAAATTGCCATATCTTCAAAGACTATGATGTTATTTTGAAGCTCATTTCTTCTATTTTCCATTGATACCACGAATATGGTATTTGCCTCACTGTGAGCAGTAGATCAGGTCATATGATAGTATGGTAGTTTATATACTAGTATAGTGGTGTTTGTGCATGGTGTATGTCTGTGTCTGTGTCTGTATGCAAATATAATCGTGCAAGTGTGAGAGTTCGATGTTGTATATGAGAGTGAGTGAGTTAGGTATGATTTACTTTTTAAGGGGTCTCTCACAGTTTTCAGAGTGAAATTCAGCCGCCCGCCCTCCACCTCCTTTTTAAATTTAAGCATCTGTTAGAAAAGGGAAGCAGCTTGAAAAAAGAGGAGGGAAGTTGACAAGGGTTAGCAACACACCACCCGAGGGGCATCGGGGTGTAAGAGGGAAGGGGGCTACAGGATTTCGGGGGGGATATGAGATTTTGGGGGTCTACGGGATTCCGGGGGGTCAGTAGCTGACAAGCAGGTGTCTGTGTTGACAGTAACCTTTCATGCTTGAACTCCAACCTCCCTCTAAACACAAACGGCGCACACACTCTGAAAAAAACAGAGAAAAATGGAAAGGCGAGTGTAATTGCCCAGCCTGATTGGAGGGAATGGAAAGGGAATCCCCTTTTATGCATACATGCCATTGCGAGGGTCGAAGGTGACGGAAAGACGGAAAAGGCTTCATTCATAGCCCTACTTGAACACAAAGACAGCAAATGGAGTTTTGCATTATATATATATATATATATATATATATATATATATATATATATATATATATATATATATATTCATTTATATATTCATTTATATACATACATGTGTGTATATATGTATATATTCAGGAGTAACTTTACAAACTTAATTCGTTCCAGGATCATGCTCTCATTATTTTCCTTCTTCCTCACTTTTATCCAATCTTACCAAGGGTCAGCTCCTATACACAGGACTGTTTACATCAAATGATGCGGCTACAGTTCTACCCAACCGATGTGTGGCAACACCTGTCGTTTGGCGTGTAACCCACCAATTGCAACCCCTTAATGCCAAGCGGCAAGCAGGGAGGCAATGGTTACACATTCAGAAGATCCCTAAATGGCTATAAAACAAAAATAGCTACAAAAACTAAGAACACTTTCAAATAGTAATTAAACACAAGAATGCAGTAATAAGATAAGATGATATTAACAAAATTAAATGTGAGATTATCATAGGTTGCCGTAACAAAGGTGTGTTTGAAGTGACAGAGCATGACTTTTCGTGATACGTAAAAACTTACTGTATACCTAGATTACAGGTACTCTACAGGTATATCCGAGGGTGTGTGATGGCGGGAGGCGCATGTGCAAATTGGACTGAGCTGTTGGCGGTCGAAAGAGGTAGCCTCTGAGATTGTTCATGAACTGTATATTTCCTCCGTAAAGCGAGCAACATATTTTGTTTAAAAACAACATCACAATTATCGTATGTAGAGGTGCTCGTAAAATGTGTTACCACTGTATAGATTTATGCGAGTTTTAATAAATAAATAAATGGAAGAAAATCAGACTTCTTCACATGTGCATGTTGGTAAATGACCCGCTCGGACCTCATTTCCCCCCTATAAGTCAGGTGTACTCAAAGGTGCCTGGCAATGATTATTTGTAAAAGGAAGGAGGTGCATGCTGGGAGGTCAGCGAAAATTGAAACAGCTGTTGATTAAGACAAGTGATCGCTCTCAATCTGGCTCACTTTTCTCTTGCTTTTTTTGTTTTCAAATCTTTCTCAGCAGAAGAAGAAGAAGATGAGGAGCTGATGGAAACCAAGCCAGGCCTGGAGTTAGTGCCGCAAGATGAAGATGACATGGAAAATAAAGAAGGTAATAAACAAAAACAGACCTTGGCTGTAGTATAATTATATATATATGATTACGTAAAACTCAAATATATTCTTGTTTTAAGAAATGAAGGCTATAACAAGTGAGAAATTGCCGATAAACCAAATATCGCCTTCAATGGTGTGTACTACTCCCTTCAGAGAACAGCACAAAAGGCTCTAAACAGAGTACAAAGAAACGTGAGAGCTAACCATGCATCAAGTACATTAGTGTATTTAGTTTGAAAAATTGAATCTTTACAGGTCCTCAACTTGCATTTTGGTTAAATTGTACCCGAAAAACCCCAGTGTCAGCATCTACAGTGAAGAAGCTACTCCGAAATGCTAGCCTTCAAGGCAGGGTTTCAAACAAAAATCCATATCTGAGACTGGCCAATGAAAGGAAGAGAGTCATATGGGCAAAAGAACACTGACATTGGACAACTCATTTAGTAAATAATAGTGTGACTTTATTAAAAGATAATTCTCTGTGTGACCCCAAACTTTTGAACATACATACTATGGCACTCGAAGAATGGTCGGCCATATTAGATCACCCCTTTGGCACGTAGGTCAGCAGTGATGAAAAGCTTCCATGTGACCTTCAGGCTAAATTTCAAAGCGAAGGACCACAGAGCAAGCACGTGCGTTCCTGAAAAATCTAGAGATGCCAGCAAAAACAACGCACAAAGGACATACGCTTGTATTCAAAAGCGCACACACATAATCATTGAGAATAATAAAAGCGCACACGTCTGATTCTTCTCCATGGCGACACGTTAGAAGGTCTGGCCTTTGATGCGCTCCGTGATCGAGCGGGGATCAAAGTTAAAAGGCAGGGTGGAGGTCTGCCAGGCTGTGACTGCAATAAAAATAATTCGGATCACTGTATTGCTCTGCTTTCGATAAAGATTGAGTAATTATCTGCCACGAAGAGACACTCAAACATTCAGTGCCAAAGACGTCTGTTGATGCAATTAATAAACAAAAACAAAACACCTCTCTTAATGCTGCGCTGCGCCACTTGGAGAAACGCACAAGTTACGTCAAAATGCTCTTCATGGACTTTAGCTCAGCATTCAACACCATCATCCCAGAGATCCCGGAGGTGGAACTCTCACACCTGGAGCTTTCCATCTGCAGCTGGATTATTGACTTTCTAATCTCCCGTGGTCTGTGAAATTCAACCGCCATGTCTCTTCCACGGGTATGTCCTGAGCCCTCTACTGGTTACCTTGTATACCTCCGACTGGTCACCAACCCCCCCCAGGAACATGATAGTAAAGTTCACTGAAAACACCATCTTAGTGGGACTCGTCCTTGTTGGGGATGAGAAAACATACAGGAAAGAGGTAGAGACGCTGACAAGGTTGTCTTCTAAAAATAAACTAATACTCAACCCCACAAAATCCAAAGAAGTCATACTCGACTTCAGGAGGGCAAGCACAGACCCAGCTATAGTGATCATCAATGGAGACTGTATAGAGAGACTTCAAACTCCTGGAAGTGCACATCTCCGACCACTTCTCCGGGTCTGCCAACACCAGGGCTGTGGTTGGGAAGGCCAAGCAGCCGTGGACTCCACTTCCTGAGGGTTCTCAGGAGGGAAAACCTGGAACACAAACTGCTGGCGTGCTTCTCCAGAGCCACAGTGGAGAGCATTCTGGCATTTATCTTTACGAAGTGGTATACTGGGAGCACGGCAGCAGACAGGGAAAGTATACAGAGAGAAGTAAATAACCCAAAAGATCACCGGCTGCTTCTGACCAGTCTAGAGGACATTAACGGCTTGCAATACCGTAGCAGAGCCATCAAGATTATAAAAGACACTTCCGACCACGGCAACTGCCTCTTTTACCTTTTGGCTTCTACTAGGTGGTATATCTTGCGACTTGTTTTGGGTATTTTTCCCTTTTTTGTTACTGCTAAATGTTATTACACAAAACAGAAAATATATACCATGTGGCTTATTTTGGGGTGTTTGGTGCTGCTAAATGTAATTGCACTTATTTTTATAACACTGTTGTATTGTTGCTATTCCTTTTCATTCACAAACATCCCACTATTATGATAACTTAGAGCAGTCCAAGCACTTTTTAGCAATTTCCCACAATGTATAGTCCCTCAGGCATTAATATCACAGGTATCCACGGGTGGCAACCGTTAAATCACATGCAAGAGATGACACATACAGAGGCGGAGCTAAGCAGGGACGGAGAGTCAGCCTTTATTTTTAACAAATCAATTTATGAGAGAGAAAGATAAGTGAAAATGTCGAAAAGGATCTCAGAGTGACAATCTGTTTGAAAAGGTTGATAGAGGAGGATAGCGGAGAGTTGGATGAAAGAACAAGTTGGTCTGAAGCAGACCAGTCTCAACCAAAATAATCCCAAAAATTCTTGAGGCCTGTATGATACTTGGTCAATAAAGGGTTTGATTAAAGACTTCATCGAGTTCCATGTCTAATCTCGTTGCATGCAATGTTTCACAATGTTGACATCAGTGACAATAGAGACAATTCGATTCTATTTAAATTTGTCTCTACCGACAGACTCGTTCCCAGTCCTCCTGGAGTTGACGGAGGAGGAGAGGCAACAAATCCTTCACTCGGCCGAGTTTCAGAATTTCTTCGATTGCAGCATCCGAGTAATGGAGCGAGCGTTGGCCGAGAGAGACGACATCTTCTTTGACTACACTGGCCGAGCACTAGAGGACAAGGAGGGGTGAGCTAAGGGCTAAACAGTCCGGGGGATATTGCATGAAATCGAGATAAAGGATTAAGCCGGGATATCTTCATTATCTTGGCTGAATATATCCTCAATTTGGTTGCATGAAAGCAGGTTAAACTTACCGTGCCTCTGTTACTATGGTGATTTGTTCTCTAGTTAGCCTGCTCTAGATCAGGCTAAAAAACAGGCAAAGATTAACCATAGAGCTACTTCAGGACTGCTGTCAATCGTGTGAATAATGAATAGGTTATAAAGCATTTTCATGGATTTCTTTACTATTTTTCATCTTTTTAATTATCCTGCATTAAAATTCTACATATAGGTATCAAACTTTGTTGACTATAAAATGTTATCAATCAATTTATAGTCAATTGACACAGTAGTCAATTGACACAGTTTTTTGCTATGCCAATTAAGAATGCTTGTCAAATTGCCAAAGCTTTCATGAATATGTATATAATTTAGGTTTTTGAGATTCTAAAAAGTGACCAAAAGAATTTTTAAAATATATAGTATATATAGGTCCAACTCGCCTTCATCTGTTCCCTCATCAAAAAGAGAAGTTTGTTCTTTATGAAGGACCAATGTTAAAAAACAAAGTAAAAAATAATTGAGTGCCTAAGAATTATAATTAGAATTGTCTGTATTGGCATTAATACAAATGTAGTGAGCATTGCTTTAAATTTATTGTCATTGATAAAATCGTAGTAAAGATTGTTTAGAATGAGATTAGACGTGACACTCCAGAATAATTATGTAATAAAGGATTTTAAAAAGAAAAGATTTAAAAAAACATTAGGAAAAGTAGGCATAAAACTGTATTTGCTTTATTAGCCAGCAATAAAACACAGGACTACTGAATGACAGGCCAGGATTATACAGCTAAACCACAGTATATTATTTGTAAATGATTACAAATAGCATAGTTTAATCGAACCAGTGTTCAATCATCTGTCATTCTTTCTCCCTTATTTTAATAAGTGGTAGTGTAAACTTTTTTCTTATAATTTAGTCTTCATAATACTTGTTGCTATTCAGCTGCACTTTGTGATCCGCAATTTTGAGATCGATTTTGCAGGTCTGTTTGAAAATGCCGTCAACGTTTATTTGTCCTAAATATCTTCATCCTGGGTTGGCAAACGCGCAACCGATTAAAACAGACTAGATTGAGCTGAGCTTTTTCAGTGAGCCTGGGTTTCTTTATTCCACTTTTGTGGAATATGCCCAGATTTATTTGAGCATTTTTCATGTTTTTGTAGAGACCTTTCCGGGGGCTCTAGTTTGTCGTTTACTCGACTTTTCTACGATGATCATTGGTCAAAACATCGTGTCGTCACCTGCCTGGATTGGTCCCCTCAGGTGAGCTTGTTTTATCTTTTCATAAAAATGTTTTTAAAAAAAAGTTGGGGACTATAAACCTTCTGATTTGTTTTTAGTATCCCGAGTTGCTGGTGGCTTCCTACAACAATAACGAAGACGCGCCCCACGAACCTGACGGTGTTGCTCTCGTCTGGAACATCAAATTCAAAAAGGCTACACCAGAGTACATCTTTCACTGCCAGGTAGTACTCGGTAGATAATTATATTCAAGTATGACATCACATCATAATAAGGACATTTTGGTTCTGACAATTAACAAGGATATAAGGATATTTAAAGGGACTAAAAGTGAGTACGTAATCACTGATAACATATTTTCTTCTCACAAAAGACAGATAATTAAAAACCAATATTTGAAGGGACAATTTTTATGATTTGATCACTAGAGTGTGCTGTACTGTGTAGTGCAAAACAATGCTAGAAAGCTCAAGAATGAAAGCTAACTACAGAGGCTCAAAGTGACCAAATAAAACCATTTTAATTCTCGTTTTGTTGCAGAGGCTTTTGGAGGTTTTTGGGTACCCATGGAAGCAAGATGGCAGACAATTATGTCAAATAGTTCACGTATTTTCTGCATATTATTTAAATAAATATTTATTTAATCACGTTTTTTACCACTAGGAGGTGCTAAATAAGACATACCGCCTCTTAAGGAGTGATTCTTTTTTTTACTATTGCATGAAACTATTGGAAAGGTTATATTTGTTATTGTGACATGACAACAAACTGCCCCCCTGTATTAGTCACTATATGAGTACCGATACAGTACCTTGAAACAAGTTAGCCAATGCCATTGGCTTCTACTGATGTAAAAGGTAGCTGGCGTCATTGGTGAAACCAGCCCTAATATAAGGTATCTGCAGTCAAGATATTCTTTTCTATCAGGCAAAAGAGTTAGTATTAATTGTACTTGATATTCATTTAGAAACCGGTGGAACTTCTGGTATCTATGCAACTATTACAGGATATAAATATCGTAGAAGTTGAGCACAGACAAACAAGACAATGGAGGTGACTTTTAAAAGAAAAAGCCTGTGTTTTTGTTGGGAAAAAAAGCATTGACAGGGTTGATGCTAATTTCAAGTGGCAGTGAAAGAACGAGAGACGCCTGGTGTATGTGTTTGTGGGATGGGTTTCACAACTCGCAAGAGACCGGCAAAACACTTTACAGAAACTCCTCAGTTGTAAAATGACGTGGCCTACCGCTTCCTAATCTGGTGCCGCCGCATTTGTGTGTGTTGGCCCACCCACACCGATACTGCCGTGCTTCCGGATGACGACAACTCAATATGGAAACCATCAAGCATTGATCTTGTTGATTCAAAAAAATGTATCTTGTTACACTTGGTTTCATGTAAAAATCAATATCTTTAGACTTGCTACAATCAAGTCAACCACAGAACAAATATTTAATCTGCGCATCCTATGCGAAAAGGGAGAAACCTCTATCATGTCCTGGTGGATTTCAAGAAGGCTTTTGACAGAGTATGGCAAGCCGCCTTGTGGTCCACCATGCACAAGTAAAACATTGGCCAGAAACTAGTTCGGACCATTGAACAACTGTATGCCAATGCCAACAGTGCAGTACTGATCGATGGTACCATTGCAGCGTGCTTTTAAACCACAGTCTGTGTGAGACAAGGCGGCATTCTCTCTCCAACTTTATTCAACATCTTCCTTGAGAGGATCACGACAGAAGCCCTGGACCAACATGAAGGTACAGTCAGCATTGAGGAAAGAACATCACTAACCTCTGTTTTGCTGATCATATTGCCGGACTGGCAGGAGAATAACAAGAACTCAGATCTGGTCAATCGCCTGGAAAAAGCATCAAGCCAGTATAGGATGGAAATTAGCACAGAAAAAAACAAAAGTAATGACCAACAATCCCCAAGGTATCGCAACAAACATCACATTAAACCACAAAGAGCTAGAACGTGTCACCAAATTTGAATATTGGAATAGGGGTCAGAACATGATAAAATGAAATGAAATGATCTGCATTTCTATAGCGCTTTTCAAGTCAATGACTTCCCAAAGCGCTTTACAATGTGCTCCACATTTCCCAATAGCGGGCTTGCAGCCATGTAAGGCGCTAACCTGCTTATTGGGGGTATTAGGGGTTCAGTGTCTTACCCAAGGACACTTTGACGTGTAACACGAAATCATGGCCAGGATAGCTCAAACCACAGTCGCACTTGCCAGACTTGAACCCATCTGGGGGGACAAAAACATAACAGTGAAATCAAAGATAACTCATGCGAGCGCTAGTTACTTCCATCAGCGCTAGTTACTTCCATCTTCCTTTACTCTTGCGAGACATGGAAAATCCAAGCAAAGTAGATGCAATACTGAAGGAAACTTTTAGGCATCAGCTACATAGCCCATGTGACAAACAAAACAGCGCAAAATAATCAGAGGGAAAGTGCAGTGGTATGGTCACGTCGCAAAATCATCTGGACTGGCCAACATTATTCTCTAAGGGGTCAGAAGAAGGACTGGGCCCACAACATCACGCAATGAACTGGTGCCACGACCCAAACACATGCCAGAAACTGTCAACAGTGGCAAAAGCTGTCCAGAGTTGCATCCTTAGTGGTGCCCTGACGACGCAGGCGGTTAGGGGATCCATGAACTGTGGACTATAATAATCGGGTCTAAGTTGAATTGTACATTGACAGACAATTGTTATCAACAATATTTGTTTCCTTTAGCATGAAATGGCCACTGTTGTTTGAATTTAGACAGATCTGTAGAGCTAAAGCCGTACGCTAAATACTTTTTAATGAGCCAGCACTCTCCGCCACTTAACCCAAACCCAAAACCGCTGGGTGCTCCGAAGCCTCCCTTGCTCTGTGTTCTCCTCTTCTTCTATTTGCACTCTTTCACCAAAAAGAAGTGAGGACGGACACGTCTCTCATATGTTTCCCTGATCAAACAAACCTCCTGTTTACTGCATTCATTCGTTCCACTCTGGCCTCAGGGACAAGCTTTAGTGGCTCCTGAGCCATTTTTGTTTACCCAGACTTGCCAGTGAAGGGATTTCTCATCTGGCGTAAGGATAGAAGCACGAAATGAAAAAATGTGCGTACGTCCCGCGGTTGACACAAAAAAAAGACGGTGCTGAAGCGCTGGGGTTTGCGGTTGAGGTCTGGTGCAGAGAGGGCTTTATTGTTTTTAAACTTACAGATGGTTTTACGTTTCAGATGGGGAGGGCAGCCATCTTTAGGGGCACAAAACTCAAAAAAAATGTTTGTTTACATCTTCGTGGTCGTTTTACGTTGAGGTGTTGATTTCATTTAATGCTTTAAAGATCTTTAGGACAATTTATTTTAGGGACGTCTCATAGTCAAGTGGTTTCATTGTTGAGGCTACCGTCAAATAGCAGAGAAGTCTAATTTGGAGTCACTTGACACCCTTCGGTGAAGTGAGTAAAGTCGGTCCACATTACAAGGCCCGTTTGACTTCAAACCGGCAACCCCGGAACCACACCGTGCCCTAGTAACAACCACCATTGCTAGAATGTCACATACTATTGAAAGCACTCACCTTTCAGTATTGACCTATTTTCTACCATTAAGAACAGGAACATATCGACATTCACTTTTGGTTTTTACAGGTCTCTTAGCCTATGAAATGCATTGAAACACATATTTTCTTAAAACATTTGGAGATAATGGACGCTTTTGGTGTCTTTTGAAAGGTAAGGCTCTGAAGTTGTGTCCCAAACTGAAATAATACTTTAAGTGCTACTAACCTTGAGTCATCTTAGGGGCCGGTCACACAGCCGTTTGCGGCTGAATCACGGCTAAAATTTTGCGGGTTTTTTTTGCCCGTGGTTGCCCGCGATGGAAAATGCGCAAAATTGGCCAACCCGATGTTCATCTGTGGTATGCCCGCAAAACAGACGCCGGCGACTGTTCCGCTTCCTCATTGCGTCATTTCCGCGTCATTTTCTCCTGTGGACCACGGGTATAAAAGCTCCCGAGCCAGTGTTGTGCCCAAATCCTACTCCTACGCACAGCCCCCGCCCCCGACCCCCCACTCCCCCCCCTCGCGTGAACGCGCATTCTGCTGCGATCGCTTTTGTTGGAAGCGTGCATTGACGTTGGTGACTTTTTCATCCGCGTTAATAAACGCATTTTGTAGAATACGATCGCACTTTATTGTTTAAATAAACGCGTTATATAGACTAGGATCTCCCAATTGTTATAATTAGCTCGCTTTATTGTTTTAATAGGCGTTTTATATAGAATACGATTGCTTTTGTTGGAAGCGCAGCAGAATGCGCGTTCACGCGAGGGGGGGAGGATTTCATATACGTGTGCACTACCGTTCGATTACGTTCACAACAAAAACAAAGACGGAATGGTTTAAGTTGTATTACATTCCCAACAAATGCAAGACGAAGTGGTTTTGGTTATATGTTCGCCATTACATTCCCTAAAAGTGATATAAAAGTGAAATAAAATGAGGTAAAAGTGGTTGTAGTAGCGAGGGGATGCAAATCTCGGCAGAGATGTATTTCTCGGCATAACACCGGGCTGTAGAAATCATAACCGCTCAAGACACAGTCCCGTGAAGATCAAGATTTCAAGCTATGGCACCGAAGAAGCCAATATGTTATTATTGTAATAGTTTTTCATTTTTATTTTATTATCTTGTTATGAAATGAAAAGAAATGTCAAGAAATAAAAATGGATTAAGACGAGGTCACTACGCTGACGGGGATCCATGTTCACCCCCTTGACGTCTCGAGCACAACTGACGTGTGCTCGGCAAATCGCGCTGTATATACGCGGAGAAAGGCGTTTGACCGTCACACGCGTAACACGCTAATTTCACGTAATAACACCGCGATACAGGCGCAGAACATGCTATTATCATGCTCCACCCACGATTACCCTCTGAAATTTCCCGTCCTACCCATGTGTAACCACGCCCTTGCCGCGGCCAGAGCACGTCGTTCCGCGTCATTTCCGCGTCATTACCTCGTGTGCCGCCCGCGGTTAACACGTGCTCAAAGTTTTGAGCAGCTCAAAACTTTTTCGCGCGGCCAACCGCGTGTGAATTTCCGACTGCGAGTAAAGCACTGCTGTATCTCAGATTCAGATTCAGATTCAGATTCAGATCTACTTTATTGTCATTCTAGTACACGTGTATACAGAACGAAATGTCGATGCATCTGACCCCCACAGTTTCCTTGAATGTACAGATATAAATAATGTTGTATTGTATTTTGGCTACGTATAGTATTTTACCATAGTGCCGATAGTGCAAGAAGAGTAGCTAACCAGATGTGCAAAATGGGCAGTCAGGTTAACAAGTCAGGTACACAGTAACATTAACACTGTAACAATAACGCTGTAATTACAATAGTGCAGAGAGCAATGTGCAAGGAGTGGCAAGCTATAAAAAAAAACTGCCAGTAGTGCAAAAAGTCAGATTAGCAGCCGTTTAGATTTAAGTTAACTATATGTTAGATTGACCATTTAACAGTCTAATGGCCAGGGGGACTAGACTATTGCGGAGCCTGGTGGTCCTGCACCGCACACTGCAGTACCTCTTCCCAGAGGCTAGCAGAGTGAACAGTCCATGATGGGGGTGAGAGGGGTCCCCGGTAATGTTTTTAGCATGGGATAGGCAGTGCTTCTGGCCAATGTCCTGAATGGAGGGAAGTGTAGTCCCGATTATTTTCTCTGCTGTCCTCGTTACCCTCCTCACACTACCCCAGTCGGTAGCGCTGCAGCCTCCACACCACACAGAGATACAGCTGGTCAGGATACTCTCTATGGTGCCCCTGTAGAATGTAATGAGGGAGGGTGGGGGCAGGTGGGCTCTCCTCATCCTCCGCAGGAAGTACAGGCGCTGCTGTGCCCTCTTAACCAGTGATGCAGTGTTCACGTCTATATTGTGGTCTCAAAGCGTCCTAAAGCGCCCAACAGCGTCTGCTTCAACCTCGATACGCTCGTGAAAGGCTGTGTACCCGCGCTCTAAAGAATTGAGCAGCGCAAAGCTTAATCGCGCTGCCACCCGCGCGCGAATCTCCGACCGTGTGATAAGCACTGCTGTGTCTCATCTGTATGGCGATCTCAAAGCGTCCAATAGCGTCCGCCTCACAGGCAGAAATTTCTGGCCGTGATTCAGCCGCAAATGGCTGTGTGACCGGCCCCTTAGCTGGAAAACAGCCAGGAATATAGCATGATCCCTTACCTGCTCCCAGGTCTAATTGGATCAGAATCTGAAACACTAAACAATGTATTTTACACATTTTTCCAAAAGTATGTCAAAGTGTTTCTAAAAGAAAATTATTGGCTAACAAATGTGTCAATCATCATTTATATACCAGCTCAGTAGCCTAGATGGTAAGGCGCCCGCTTTGAGACTGGGAGGTCGGTGGTTCGCGCCCCGGCCGAGTCATTCCTAAGACTTAAAAAGTGGTCGGCGGCGCCCTCTGTTGGCTGCGGCTGCATCGGCTCGCTACAACGGGTCAGGTGCAATCGACATTTCGTTCTGTGTACATTGTTACACAGAATGACAATACAAGGAAATTATTATTATTATTATTATTAAATCAGCCACTCCTGGTTGAAGACTTTGAAGCCATAGTAGGTAATGTCAGTTTACTCAATACAGGCATTTAAATGTTTTTTTAGGGTAAGGACTATGAAAAAAAAGCTTGTAATTGGTCGAGAGTGATGTCAATTAAACGGTCTGACTCTAAAAGCCATATTGGAAATCATTTTACAGTCTGTTTACTTTTAAACAGGAATTATAGGGCAACACAGAGTGTTTTGGAGTCAAAATGTTACATGGTTAGATTCAATGGACTCTCGCAACAAGACCATGTATGTGGAGAATTATTTCATCAACTGACCATCAGAACAAGTGATAGGGGCGCGATGACAGTATCTTATTTCAGACTGAACTTTATGTTTAACTGTTGGGTATATTTTGAAACAGTCCTCTTATATTGAATCCCAAGAGTTGACACTTTTCAATGATATGTGGCATGGCATATTTCACTGACTGGTGACATCGTGAAGACACGACTTTGTTCAAAAATAGTCTGACGGTCCGCCGTTGAGGGGTTGATTACAAGTTAAACTCCCTCAGTCAAGAGCTTTGATTGTTTTCCTATAATAAAATGCTTCAAAAATTACCGATATAGGATAGTCCGTGAAATAGAGGCAAGCCTTTTTTTTTAGCCTGTAGTCTTCGCCTGATGAAGCAGAGACTGCGTTTGCTATTTTTTTTCCCTTAGCGAAAACCGCAGCGTGACAAAATCTGTGGGGTGTCTGGATCCAGAAGGAGATGTATCCATCTGGTCCTGGTAAGGCAGACTGGAAACCAGATGATTTTGCTAAGAAGGGAGCAGTGGACCTATCTACTGTCTCTATTCTCATCATAGCTCTATCTCTGCTTCTGCAATCTGAGATAAAAGGCAGTATGTTACTCAGGGTAGGCGGCAACAAAAGAAGGCGGGATCCAATCCCTATACAATTTCCTTTTTTCCCCTGTTCATTTCTTTTTTCCATTTATGTATTATCCTTAACAGAACACTTGCTGGTAATATAAAAGCTGCCAGAAGCCCAAGTAGGTAGCTAATACTCTGGCGAGTGTGTAGTAGGGGTTGGCGATACTGGGAATGTTGTTATTGATCCAAGTATATACATAGTAGTATCGATCGATACACAATACGTTTTGCGAGTGGACCCAAGTGAATGGAAGCAGGA
Organism: Urocampus carinirostris; assembly: GCF_059441175.1. Lineage (NCBI taxonomy): Eukaryota > Metazoa > Chordata > Actinopteri > Syngnathiformes > Syngnathidae > Urocampus > Urocampus carinirostris. Next base: position 24,677,216 of record NC_142350.1, on the reverse strand, counting down.
ACAGAGGCAGCGGTGCTTAATATATGGATGGTCTACACGAGGACACAACCTATTTTGGTGATTTTAAACATGATAAAAGCACTCATAACGGACAGTGACATGAGGTGAGGAATATCATCATTAAGGCAAATACAGAAATATTGAAAAACGCTGAATTGATTCGATATTTATATTTGTAACAGAAGCCAGTCAAACACGACTGGGGACATAGAATTTTAGTGTACCTTACTGCAATCAGAGTAAATAAATTAATTCATGTTACGTACATATCATCGTCTCCTACGGTAGAGGGAAGTTAAGCATACAAGAAAAATCTTTTTAAAAAGCACATGTCACGAGACGTGGTGGCGTGGAAGGTGACCGGACCAGAACGGAGGCAGGAGGCATGAAGGGAGAACTCAAATGCGTTGACGATCTATAGGTTTTATTTAATAAAATAAAAGTCGCCCAATACTCCGAGGCAAAACAGAACAATACAGAGTTCCTCCGACACGAACTCAACAGGACAAGGCATAACAGACTAAAACATGACAAGGCATAACAGACTAAAACAGGACAAGCATAACAGACCGGGATTGTGTATAAGAGTAATGAACCAGCACCCGCCAAACCCAAAATCCAGCCTTAAAAAGCAGAACAGCAATCAGCTGATCTGCTTCAGCTTGAGTTCGGGGCGTGGCATACTGGTCGTCATGGCGACCGTGACAGAGCCCCCCTCTTAAGGGACAGCTCCCGAGGTCCCAAAAAAGAAAAAATTACTACCTCGCGCCCCGGAATGTTGACGATCGCGATTGGGGCAACCCTGCTCCCTCCTCCGAACACGCAGGAACGGGGAGAGGCAGGCGCCATCTGCGTCGGGCGGATCGGAATCGGCGCTCGGCAGGGGGGGGTCTGGTGGCCAACTGGACAGGGGATGACAGACAGGCAGAACCGACGAGAACAGGACAGATAAACAGGACAGGCAAAATCAGGACAGATAAACAGGACAGGCAAAATCAGGACAGATAAACAGGACAGGCAAAATCAGGACAGATAAACAGGACAGGCCTCTACAGAAGAGTCGCACTCAGGACAGGCCGATGCAGAAGAGTCGCACTCAGGACAGGCCGATGCAGAAGAGTCGCACTCTGGGGGTTCGGGTTCAGAAGAGTCAGACTCTGGGGGTTCGGGTTCAGAGTGGCGATTCAGACAGGACAGGCGGAATCAAAACAGGCAAGACATGAGAGGGTCAAAATCAGAACAGACAAGACATGAGAGAGTCAAAATCAGAACAGACAAGACATAAGAGAGTCAAAATCAGAACAGACAAGACATAAGAGAGTCAAAATCAGAACAGACAAGACATGAGAGAGTCAAAATCAGAACAGACAAAACAGGAGGAGCGGAGTCGGACTGGCAGGCAGCGGAGTCGGAGTCGGCCCGACGGGCAGCGGAGTCGGAGTCGGCCCGACGGGCAGCAGAGTCGGAGTCGGGCTGGCACGCAGGGGAGACGGAATAGCAGGCAATCGGCACGGGAGTCGGGCAGGCAGGCATGAGAGTTGAACAGGCAGGCGTCAATTCTTCCCGGGACCCCATTCGAGGCACAGCAAGGGCCACGACGGGCGGGGCCGTGGTTCGAACGGGCAGGGAAGGCCAACTCAGTAGGCGCCTGCCGAACTGCGCTCTCCAGCTCTCCCCAAGTCGCGCTGGGATCGTTCGCTGAGTTCTATTTGTTGGCTGGTTCATTCTGTCACGAGACGTGGTGGCGTGGAAGGTGACCGGACCAGAACGGAGGCAGGAGGCATGAAGGGAGAACTCAAATGCGTTGACGATCCATAGGTTTTATTTAATAAAATAAAAGTCGCCCAATACTCCGGGGCAAAACAGAACAATACAGAGTTCCTCCGGCACGAACTCAACGGGACATGGCATAACAGACTAAAACAGGACAAGGCATAACAGACTAAACAGGACAAGGCATAACAGACCGGGATTGTGAAGAATGAGTATTGATGAACCCGCCAAACCCAAAATCCAGCCTTAAAAAGCAGAACAGCAATCAGCTGATCTGCTTCAGCTTGAGTTCGGGGCGTGGCATACTGGTCGTCATGGCGACCGTGACAGCACAAGGCCATTTTGACACAAAATATACCATTTGATGTCACTGGGACTGAAATTGCAATGAATAACTGGATTGAACAAAATATTATTTTAAAAGCGAAAAAAAAATCGCTGAAATTAGTAAAAGTGGTTGTTTTATTTTCCATATTTTCTTTTCCTAGATTTATTATACAATATCCTGTTCTGGATAGATATCAAGATAACTTATCCTCAGAGATAATAATAACTGCAAATATGTTTCTGGGCCACTGGTGCATGAGATGAATCAGTGACCCCTTTTAGCCTCCAAAACGGCTCAAAATCCTTAAACAAAGACAAGGATTGTTTTAGTGGCCAGTTTGTCTCCACGGGGAACTTTATGATAGACTCGCTTCAGACATCAAACAGAAACCAGTCAGACGGCCACATTTGATCTCCAATACGAAACGTCCTACCTTTTCGTGACGTCCTACGGTAGGATGACCTGACAGCAGCGATTTCGTTTTCTTTCCAATCAAGTAAAAGCAGCAACACTGTAACTCTGAAATGATTGCAAAATACTGATAAGCTTTACCGATGATGAAAAAACAGGGCTGGCATGCATACATACATTGCCAGAGTCAACAAACAACGTGCTAAAAGCTAACACAGGAAAATAAGCCGGGCTCAAAAGCAACGTCAGAAAACAATATTTTAAAGCAGTGAAGAAACAAATAAGACTTCATCAAAATTTTTCAATTTCTCCAGTACCGTTAAAAGAAGAAAATAATGTACAATATTTTGCCGAGCCACAAATACATCTGTCATTTACATTTGTGATTTTCAGTCTTGCATGAGCACGTATCAAGATATGTGATTTTTAGATATTGAGTACCTGAACAATAAGTGTGTAAATATTTTTGAGACAAATATCTCTCTCTATTGTTGTTGACAGTAATAAGTAGTTTACATTTTGAGTTGCAGAAAGTTTATCCCAATACTGTTACGGTTGCCCATTTCCCTCACTTGGGCCCGCCCGTTTGGCGCCAGCTGCTGCACGTTGCCTGATTGGCTTCCCTCCTATTTAAACTCTGCTCTCATTCACGCCGGGTCAGTCCGTCAATGAACTTTTGCACTTGCAAGACTTGTATTTTGACTCTGTCTGGTATCCTGCTCGTGTATCCATTATCTGGTATCAATCCCGTCCATCTCGTCCTGTCCCGTATCTTGCTCCAGTCTCCAGTATCCGGTATCAATCCCGTCTGTCTTGTCCTTACCGGTATCTTGCTACAATCTCCAGTATCCGGTATCGATCCCTTCTGTCTTGTCCTGTCCGGTATCTTGCTCCAGTATCCGGCATCAATCCCGTCTGTCCTGTCCGGTACCTTGCTTGTGTATCAGGTATCGATTCCATCTGTCCTGCCTTATCCGGTATCTTGCTACAGTTTCCAGTATCTGGTATTGATCCCTTCTGTCTCGTCCTGTCCGGTATCTTGCTCCAGTCTCCAGTATCCGGCATCAATCCCGTCTGTCCTGTCCAGTACCTTGCTTGTGTATCAGGTATCGATTCCATCTATCCTGCCTTATCCGGTATCTTGCTACAGTCTCCAGTATCTGGTATTGATCCCTTCTGTCTCGTCCTGTCCGGTATCTTGCTCCAGTCTCCAGTATCCGGTATCGATCCCGTCTGTCCTGTCGGGTATATTGCTCATGTATCCGGTAAATTTGCTCATGTATCTGGTATCGATTCCATCTGTCCTGCCCTGTTCGGTATCTTGCTCCAGTACCCGGTATCTATCCCATCTGTCCCGTCCTGTCCGGTATCTTGCTCCAGTATGCGGTATAGATCCCGTCTGTCCCGTCCTATCAGGTATCGATCTCGTCTGTTTCGTCCTGTCCGGTATCTGCTGGTGTATCCTGTATCTGGTATTGATCCTGTCTGTTTTGTCCGGTTTTGATTTCGTCTGGCTCTGGCTTCCTGTTTTTCCACACCTGACTTCTCTGTCTCACTTCTTCCACCCAGCGATCACCGAATTACTGGCGTTTGTGTTCACACGCATGACTGCCCCATTCCCGTAAAATAAAGCTTGTGTGAAAACCTTACGTGTCTGTGTCCTCCATCTGTTCGGGTTCTGCCAAATACCTACTTTTTTGACAAATAAATGTCTATAATTGATACCATTAAAAGAAAAATCCAGTGGAAATCATGTATTCTACAGAGCCAGAAATATATCTGCAATTTAGATATGCGATTTTTAATCTTGTGTGTGCATTTATCAAGACATGATTTTTAGAGCTTTAGTATATCGCAAACATATTAGATTTTGAGACAAATCTCACTCTAAATACTGAAGGTGTTAGGTATACCAGCTCAGTAGCCTAGATGGTAAGGCGCCCGCTTTGAGACTGGGAGGTCGGTGGTTCGCGCCCCGGCCGAGTCATTCCTAAGACTTAAAAAGTGGTCGGCGGCGCCCTCTGTTGGCTGCGGCTGCATCGGCTCGCTACAACGGGTCAGGTGCAATCGACATTTCGTTCTGTGTACATTGTTACACAGAATGACAATACAAGGAAATTATTATTATTATATATTATTATATAAATGAGTAATATGTAGATTGCATTTTTAGTTTCAGGAAGTTTGTCTCATTACAACTAACAACTGAGAAACACTACCTAATTTTTCGCATGGCCCATAAATTGATACGTAATTATTGCACTACAACGCATATAATCGTGCCCTGGTTGGGTGTAGCATGCACCTGCCCGTAGAGGGCAATGACTCTTCATAAGACAATGCCATATAAACTAATGCCAGCTGCCATTAATCATGATGGAAGAATAAATGCAGAGCGAAGACACCAGGGAGCAGTGTCCATGTTGTTTTTAAGTAGACTTTTTGAGAAAAGTGAAAATGAATCTAAGCACTTTTCAAATGTTGAAAACACAACATTAAAATTCAATCATTTTCAAGGATTTCAAGCACCCGTACATACCCACTGCTTTTAAAGGCATAAATTGCTATCAGTGAGGTGCACAGGGAATTGGTAGGACGTCTCGAAGGGTAGGAATGAATTTCGGAACAACAGACAGAATCAAGTGAATTTGGGGTTTTAGAAGGCCAACCTATTATACTGCCACAGTAGCCGTAATATTTATAACATTTAGTGGGAATAAAAGCTCACGACTGGTTGTACTTTGCTGGTGCCATGGACGAAGCTCCTTTATGGAAGTGCATAAATAAAACCTAGAGAGAGGGCCTCCTCACCAACTTGATTTTCACCACAGAAGTTGAGTTTATTTTGAGTGGCGACATCTGAAGCCAGTCCCGCACCATTCCTCGGCGCTCTTCTGAAGAAACCATAAAAAGAGAGAAAGAGTGTTTGCTTTCCTTCTGGTTTCTTTTCCAGTCCCCCCTTTTTTTCAAAATGTACTCCAGTTTTTGGGAGTCGGCTGCTTTGCACATGGCTCGGTGGTCGAGGAGACGAGATGGGTACGGCCAGCATTTCAATCCGGTTTTATGGTTTGGGACGGGGATTTAAATAGGGTAAATAGGATAAACAATGATGGGAAAAAGGAGTACATTTTGGGGGTATATTCCCACTCATGAATACTTTGGATTTCAGGGATGCATGTTTTTTTTTTCCTAAGAGGAGATACTACATTGGCTATGGGTCATGGAATGCTGGCTAGCAGCCTGAAAGGGGAAAGCAGTGAATTGGAACTTAACTGGTATACACACGGCGTGGTGGTGGTGTGAGTGTGGGTGTTTGCATGAATTGTCTCTTGAGTATATTTCTTTATAGAACTTTGGTGATTCGCTCATATTTCTTAGTTCTAGCTGACTCAGGTAGTCAGGAAATCATCTGAGGTGAAAGGTAAATGGAGCAGTGTGATATCCGACTCCTCATCAACTCAGCTTTCTGGAAAAAGAAACTGACAAGAGATTCTTGGGGGGTTTGAGGGTGATTTAGATGTATGTGGTTTCTCCCCGGTTTGGCAACTCTACATTTTTTGTTTGACAATAATTAAAAGTGTGATCAAAGTCATAACATTGTAAAAAATCCCCCAAACCACTGTGAAATTAATATTGCCATTCATCTGTTGGATTTAAAAGTAACCTGGACACATTTGCTAATCGATCCTTGTAAGTTGGGGACACATTGACCAACAGTGATCGTGTTAGGACGAGGGGTGTCAAACTCATTTTAGTTCGAGGGCCACATGGTCGAAAAAACATTCTCACGGGGGCCTGACTAGTAGATAGATGACAGAGAGAGAGAGAGAGAGAGAGAGAGAGAGAGAGAGAGAGAGAGAGAGAGAGAGAAGTGCCCTATTGCATAGTGCAGAATGACAGTCTCTTCTGCCTATTCCCGTGTATTCAAGGGGCTTTGAGGTCAAGGGTTGCGCTCATCGTGATGGAGGCTACAGCGATGGCTCCAGTGACTGCTTAGGTTTTTGATGCTGTAATATGAAGCGGCTGAGGGTTTTAGGACTACAATTCCCTCTTTTGTTTGCATCTCCGCCCGAGCGTCACCTTTCCTTGCCCGGGCTTCACCCTTCCTCGCCATCGCCGCCACAACCTCACCATCTCCTCGCTTTAATGTAGTGCCATGTTGGCCACCCAACGCCAAAATCTCATCGCGCTCTCCATCATGTGATGAAAATCGAACATTTCTTAGTCCTCAGAATCACAATCACCTTTATTATCATTGTACTGCTAAAACAAAATCTGGGTTGCACTCTAGTTGGCAAAATATTCAATATTAAAAATCATGGAAAAATAAAAAGTATTAACTTCTTAATATAATATTCACATCTAAAATGAAAACCAGACAATACTGGGATATTACACTTCGGACCAGGATATTGCACTTCAAACTATATTCCAAAATGGTGGTTTAGTGTGTTGACAGCTCTGAGGAAGAAGCTATGCCTTCATTTTGTTCGTTTGAACCTTGTGGGAAAACTGAACAGTGATCTACAATACCTATGATAAAAAGATGGAACATATTGTATTCCCAACACTATATGGTGCACCTGAATTATAAGGCGCACCCCCCAAAAATAGCTTTTTGTCAGATATTTTTTTATATATGATACACTGGACTATAAGGCACATAATTGTTACATCTGTTTCATATTTTACATATACAAGTGCAATGATTTATCAGTCGAAAAACGTCGCTGACAATAATCCCAAAACATTGAATGTGATGGGAATGGAACCCGGGTTGCGGTGGTGAAAAAGCCAAAACCTGACCACCAGGGCTATGGGGTTGCCTTAGTACCGATACTATGTGTAAAATCCAGTCGACATCAAGCCTTATTTCAAGGTATTGGTTCTAAAAGTTATTGGCCATTAGAAATAAGAACAATCAAAAATTGGCAAAAAAAATCTGCCGTTGTAAGGGATCATACTTGGAATATATGCCGCTGTGTCTTTCCACAAACTGATACGTATCAAAAGTACTAGTGATATCAGTGCTGGTGGTATCTGTACCTGGTTATAAACATACTTTAGTATGGATGTTTGGTTGGTACAATACATCAAAACACAGCGGAAACAAGTTCTTGCTTCATTGGTGGATAATTTTGCTAAAATTAAAAAAAATCGTTTTCATTGTATTTTTAACTATGTTTTAAAGTAAAACAGGAAAATTAGCACTTGAAATTCAAAAAATAGTTTTATATTGAAGGGGGCATATTTACAGTATGTCGTTGAGGTTTTCAAGACAAATATATGTAACAAAAGAACTGGTATACCCTGTACTATTAGTATTAGTAATTGGTGATAAACTGAAGTAGGGATGTCTGATTGATACAAAGTATCAACACTGATTAGTTTGTTCTGTTTCAAATATTGGACACCGGCAAAGGAAATTGCATGAAATGAGAGTTCAGAAACAAGAGGCTAACCTATACGGAGCTGCCATGATTGTCCGCCATCTTGCTGCTAAGGGTACCCCAAAAACCCAAAACTGTAGGCTGAGCGACAGAATGAGAAGAAAAATCATGCGCTTTGGTCACTTTGAGTCTCCGTAGTTTGTTTTCTCCATTGTGTTTTTTTTAGTACTCGTTTTCGGTTGCCCTATCTAATACAGTGACATCTAAAAGTCAAATATTACGCAGTGTCCCTCTAAAAGTGGTCATGACGGCAGTAAATGAACTGCTAAGTGTTGTTTTCTGATACTAATTAAAAAAGGTTCGAGTTAATTCCTTCCTTGCTTTCTATCCTCAGTCTCCAGTGGTGTCGGTGGGTTTTGCCAGGTTTCACCCCAACCTGGTGGTGGGGGGAACCTACTCTGGACAAATTGTCCTGTGGGACAACCGCAGTCACAGAAGGACGCCAGTCCAGAGAACTCCCCTGTCGGCTGCTGCACACACAGTGAGTGACCACCCCGACTGATATACCAAGACGAGAATCAAATACAGTGGTACCTCTCTATACAAGCACTTCTACAAACGAGAAATCCGGTATACAAGTTTCTATTTAAACCAATGACCCAATGACTCCCAACACAGCAGTTGGGTCTAAAAACCCGGCGCCGATCGAAGTCGATAGCTTCGCGTGACAAAATGATTTCCGGTAGATATCATGTTGATGGTTGATACTGGCTGAATAATAATAAATACATAGCATCTCCTGTTTGTGACTTTAGCCATGAGTACCGTAAAGGGAAACGGTTAGTGTCTGAGTAAAAAAGGAGAATCATGACAATCGTAACAAAGCAAGTAATAATAGAAAAAAGACAAGCATATTATTTGTGTGAGTGACAAAGCCAAGGATTACAGCCTGGAAGCAGCGAGTGCCGATTACAAAGTTCTGAGGGTGGTTCTATTCGAATCAAGCTCATATTTAGAGGTACCACTGCACATAGAATAGAGTAAATTTCTTAGGATCTTACTTCTGAAAAGGTTGTTTGTGTGTGCCGGGCTAGGACACCAATTAATTACTGCCCAGTAATTTCTCTCGGTTTCACATCGAAAGGTTTGTCTGACCCTCAGCCCAGTTCTTTAGTCTTAAATGCTTGCAACACTAGAAACAAGAAACAGGAGACTACATATTCTCTTTTAACAATTTACTGAATAGCAGAAAGATTGAATACCCAGCTATGGAGCCTTTTTCCCAATGACGCGGAAGAAGACTTGACTTTTCTAAGATAGGGCCTAATCTTACACTGTCTTATACACGGCCTCTTCAATGCAACTAGGTGAGACTCAATGGTCTTAATTGTTTCAAACTGTATAATGTGTGCTAGAAAGCGTTTAGATAGGAACAAGCCAAAGCATGGAGGGTTACAGCAACCTAGTGGGTCAGCTCAAGTCCTTTATTTAATATATAAAAAGTCTGATCTAACTTTACGTTTTTGTGGATTTGCACATGGAGTGAATAAAACTGGCTGATAGCGACTTTTAAATCCACTTTAGCATCCGGTGTACTGTGTAAACGTGGTGGGCACGCAGAATGCTAACAACCTCATCTCCGTTTCGACGGACGGGCGGATGTGCTCCTGGAGTCTAGACATGCTGTCTCAGCCTCAGGTCCCGTTATACTGTACAATATATGCAAATATTTGGGGTTTCTCTTGATTTTAAGTGTACAAATGTGTGTATGTAGGAAAGCATGGAATTGGTTTACAATAAATCCAAAGCGGTGGCGGTGACCGGCATGGCTTTTCCTACCGGAGATGTCAACAACTACATAGTGGGGAGTGAGGAAGGGACCGTGTACACTGCATCCAGACATGGCAGGTAGGTGGTTGTGTAAAATATACTCTGCAAATTTGGGACAATAGGACAACATAAGAAAAATAATGTGGTCTATCTGAAGTCATCCAAAATTTGAATTTTTGCGCTTATTATATATGTTTAATACCAATTTTTTTGCCGGGTCAATACGAGTACAGTACTATAATCAGGATAGTATAATCAACTTTAGTATAGTACGGATGGGCAAACCTTTTGACTATATGGCCACTTTGAGGTAAAAAAATTTGGCCAAGTGGAGACATATCCAATTTTCTCATTTGCATCTATAAATAATTATACATGCCGACATCTTATTATTCTTTTTTAACTTTTTTTTGTTTTGAAAGAAATTAGTCTCATCAGATTAGTTTTGAAACACCCTGTTTTAAGCACTCAACTTGATATTTAGTTTTGTAGTATTTCTGTCGTTGTTTTTTTGTATCATAGTAACCTGAGTGGAAATGCCTAAATCTAGGCTTAAAACGCACTTCTATTCTATGACCTATATATCTTGTTGAAAATATCTGTGTATTAATTGTTATTACAACATCCATTTTCCTTCTCAAGGTTTCTTTATTTTCCTTTTGTTGAGGTTTTTGTGTTTATCCTTGCCCTCATGTAGGTTTTAGATCAGGGGATCGTGTAATAATAGTCTGTAGTTTTCAATAATCTGTGGGCTGTGCAACCCTTTGAGACTCCTTGTTATTAAGGACGTCACAAGCAAAGAGACTTGACTTGACTATGACAGGAGGAGTATTTTTGTAGCATTTCTCTAGTATTTATTTTTCTTTTATTTTAGGCGAATTCAAAATTTGACGAATATTTGGGAAAAATAGTCAAATTGGGATTGACCAGTGTTCCTTTAGAAGCTTTCGCGTTTATGTTTTGAGGGGGGTGTAGTAGTGACATTAAAATAAGGTGTTGATGAAAACTGAGGAGTTAAGTATCGGCATTAGCAGCAGTTGCCCTCTGTTAGGCGCTACCGGCTAAGGGGCAGTTCCGTCCCCAGGGCCATCACTACCCTAAACGAGAGCGCAAAACTGTGAAACTATATACTTTGCGATTAATTTTAGATTTTTTTTAATTGCTGTTAATTGTTTTTGCACAACTTGTCATTGCAATTTTGTTACAATGCACTACTTCTTCACCGCACTCTGATATTTACGATTACTACATTGTAAATATGTTTGCCAATTCATTTGGAAAGTATTTTATCTTCTCTTCAAAGACTTTTTTGCATGTTTACCCAGGAGTGCCGTGTCTAATCCCGTTGCGTACGATGGTTCACCACGTTGATATCAATGACAAAAAATATTTTCCAAATCCAGAAGGCAAAACAGTTGTCACACAAGTTACAGTCCAAACCAATCGGCATCAGCTCGCTATTTTGCAAGCAACTTTAGACTTCTCTGGTCCCTTGTAGTAAAGCTGGGATCTGCGAGATGTTCGAGGGCCACCAGGGGCCCGTGACGGGGATCAGCTGTCACAACGCGATGGGCACTGTGGACTTTTCACACCTTTTCATCACATCCTCCTTCGACTGGACTGTCAAACTCTGGAGCACAAAGGTGAGTGCCGGATCCAAATCTTAAAGGTATTCCATAACAGGTTTATTTTTTTCAACTGGAGTGTTCCCCCTCACTATTATGAAAAAATGTTGCAAAATATTCCACATCCAGGAGGACGTAAGAATTTGAGTCTCAAATTTGACCTATTTGGCATGTTTGCTGTAGAGCTGTGATGTCATTAAAGGAACAAACACTTTCAAAATGACGATTCCCATTAACACAACATCTGACACCAGCCATAAAACAGACAGTGATTTTACTGAACATCGATTGCATATCGCTCATTTCTGCTTAAGCAATAATAGCTTTTCATTTGTGTTTTTCGCCGCGTGTGTTGCAGTTGGTCTAATTTTCATTAGCGTCAGGGCTGCCGACAGCTTTCCTATTAATTTTTTTGTTTCTGGTTTGAACACTTTAGTAGTTATTTGATACAGGGTTATTTTTTGATGGTTGTTCTTAGGTTTTGGTTAATAAATGCCATCCTTTGTTGAGTACGCCAACCTACCGTAAAACTATATGGCGACTGGCTTGCTAGGGTGCAGGCGTTTCTACGATGACATCACAGCTCAAGATGACAAAGACATATTGTCTTCAAAATACTTGAAACGTACTGATGAAATGTAGAAAGATTTGATTCAAAAATCATGTATTATTTCCTCATTTTTTGGATGTTTAAGAGTTTGGGCATACCTTTAAAATCTTTAAAAAAAAAAAAAAAACTCCAGAAGTGGAGTGGGTCTCAGGTTTTGGGAACCCCCTTTCCTTTTGAGGAGCACCACAGGAATGCATTCTGACCTGGTGGTGTTTGCATGCGGGACACCAAAATGGAAATGTGTACGCAAACAGATGCTTTTGCATACCTCAAGCCGGCTCTCTGCGCTTACCTAAAGCCCCTCGGGGGTTTACCTTGCACATAGGCAACAATCTACACAAAGTTAACGCGACCGCACCCTCCAGAACATGTTTCTCTCCTGTTTGTGTTCCTACGGGGAAAAAAATGAGGTTTTTTTTTGTAGAAACTTAACACACAGATTTATCTTGCCTGCGAGTTGAAGGAAATGTCATCATAGTCTGCTACCAAAATGAACGAAGGAACGTTTTTGAGGGATGAGTAAATAGCGATGCCATGCCCTGTTCAAAACTACAGTGACAAACGAAAGTATCGTTTAATTTAGATTTTGTTACAAGAGACAGGCTTTACATGGCCCACCAAAATCACCTCTCTCGCACAAGTCCCACTAAATAACCTGGGAAATTTCACTCTTAGAGCCGGTTAGTTCGTGAACAACAATGGTTTCTGACTGGAGCTGAAGGCTTAGGTGTAAAATCCACGGCCTGTCGCTGCTAGTATCTTATTTTTTCAACTATAGTTGGGGCAAAAAGCCGACTGTACCTGAGACAAGTAGACAGTAAGTCACAGTGACATGGCAATGAATCATGAGTGAAAATGGCACAGGCTCATCTTACATGGAATTGAAGTTATTTGCAAAACTACTTATCATATTTGGTGCCATTTTGGAAATAATGAATTCCATTGTTGAACTCCAAGAGGAAAAATGGGATGAAAAAGCTCCTGTGGGTATGTTGTGCTCGACTTGTGTTTGATTTGCCACGTTTGGTACAGTTGAAGGCGACAAATTACCAAACCCCCTCCCCCACAAAGAGAGAAAGCAATAAATAGTAATTGGGCTTGAAATCATACTGTTGGCTGTTGCTAACTCCATGGCGGTTAATAGCGTCCGATCAACCACAGAGAAGGGAAGCCATTTAATAATTCATTTAACAAGGATGGTAAAGACACAACAGTAAAGTGAATTCTATATGTTAATAAATATGTCAAAAAAGAAAAAAAATCCTTAAACTACTCTACCTAGAATATAACTCTGTAAATTCACAACAACGATTAAGTCAAAAGAATAGATAGAAACTAAGCCTTGGTATCAGTATATTGGTTGAGTTAACCCAAACTGAGTTAGGTAGAGCCCCATCCCATTAGATCAGGGTTCTCCAACTCAATTGACATGGAGGTCACCGAAGCTAAGGTCTGGGTGACAGATAAAAAACATTCAACTGTTTTCAAATATTGTTTTTTTTTAATTCCCTACACAAATTAAGATTTAAAAAATATTGAGACTCAAAATGAATCCATTTGCGATTGGTTGATGAAAGGGACAGTGTGTATTATTCAGTGCCTCCTAGTGGTAAAACCTAGAGCAAATTGGACCGGCCTATTAACCTGACATGCATGTTTTTGGTACGTGGGAGAAAACTGAAGTGCCCAGAGGAAACCCGCGCAAGCACGGATAGAACATGCAAACTCCATCATGCGCTGCCGTGATGCCTGTTTGGATCATAATTCTTGTAATTTTCTTTTTTTCAGTCAATTATTTTTTTAATGAATGTTTTTTTTACTATTCGGAGGTGCTAAATAATGTACATTGTTCCTTTCAACTTTTGTATTTAGCCGGGGGCGTCAAACCATCATCTCGCAGGCCACAATTGGCCCCAGGGCCGTGATTTTGGACCCCGATATAGAACGACCCCCCTAGTTGGGTGTTTCAAAATGTTGTGTTTTAGTGAGGTGAAACGGATGAGTCAATTTTTACCCCAATTCTGGTCATTTTACAGCCAAGCTGTTGCAGACAGCTGTTGCGCTGAGGTTACAGTACACCTTGTGGAGAGGACGGGCGGGCGGGCGGGGTTGGGGTACCTTTCAAGTCTCGCAACGCTTTTATGGCGCTGTGTGAACGTGCGAGGCTTTTTAATTAGGCTGCTCTCTCAGACAGGCCCCAAGGCTCAGGCAGCGCCACTCTGTCTGAAGCTCGCTCACTCCCTCTCTCGCATGATTTTTTTTCTTTTTTTTTTCTTTCCGGGCTCGTCTCTAACCAAACGATTACAGCGGACAGTTTCGTATCCAAGTTTTGTTTGCAGCTAAAAGCTTGCTCGCGATACGAAAGAAAGTCCAGTTCACGAGCAGTCCCAGAGGCTACCACTAGTGACCCCTCACCGCTTATGACTGCGCATCTTCAGTGTACAGTACATGCTTACATATCATCAAGAATCTCTCGATCTCATACCTGTCAAAATCTGCCAATTGCTCCCCTGATTAAAGGATACAAATCCTCCTTTAAAAAGTGATTATAAACCTTGTAAACTCCATCACAGCACCTATTTACTCACAACAAGACAGACCATGTAAAATACTGTGACAATATTAGCAATATATGATGACCTCGTCGTCTGCTACCTGTAAACAAGACCATCTGGATTACAACTGAAATGGGTGTACACAATTTGCTAAAGAAACTTGTAAAGTACAGTTCTATACAGTAAGTTGACATGTATGACAAACAGTGATTAAAAATGAAGTATCTTTATACACTGGACGGTTTGATAAAAACGATGTTTGAGGATATTTCTTTCATAACAATGACAAGCACGGTTACTCACTCCAGCCCTAACCGATACTAAATACGGATACCACTAGTACATCGGGGTACACAATATAAAATGATCAGAAAATGTATGAAATGCAGGAAAAACATATACTGTACGTTGATAGGTATGACATACAGTGTATATAAAGTGTGTATCTTTATACCCTAGATCGTGTGATAATAGCGACCTTCATTTTTAACAATGACACAAGCACGTGTTTTCACTAAAAGATAAATACCAAATACAGATACCAGTAGTACTCTGGCGAGCACAATTTGAAATTTTTTAGTAGACAGGTATGTGATCTCTGTCCCTCAGAGGCAGTAGCTCAAGAGGTAGAGCGCTCGTCTTGGGATCATCCCAGTTCAAATCCCGGCTCGTCTGTGTTACATGTCGAAGTGTCCTTGGGTAAGACACTGAACCTCTGATACCCCCAATAAGCAGGTTAGCGCCTTACATAGCTGCAAGGCCGCTATTGGGAAATGTGGAGCACGTTGTAAAGCGCTTTGGGAAGTCATTGACTTGAAAATTGTTATATAAATGCAAATCATTTCATTTCATTTTCTTCCTTGCAAAATATATGTGCTTGTTTATTTATCTGTTTGTGTGACTCACCATCAAGAAAAGGGGCAGTGTAAGAGTTCACAGATCAGAAAAATGTATTGTCATTGTCGAAGAACAACAAAACTTTGTTTGGAGCATCCAGTAATCCATTTATAGTTAATAGGACCACCATTTTTTACAGGCAGTCAGGTAAGATCACCCTAGATGTGAAAAACGCCCCTTCCAAAAGCTGACTTAGCACTTTTGGTTTTTTGATTTAGCATTTTTTCCCAGAAAGACATTCCACTCCCCAAGGTCAGAATGACATGGAGTAACAACACCGTCTTTTACAAGAAGTCAGGCAGGTTAGCCCAGAGGGGAAAACTGCCCCAAAAATGTCGACTTCGTGTTTTCCATTTTGCTGATTCAGCCGCTTTTCCAGAAAGACATTCTACCCTCTCAGGCGAGAAAAAAATTGGACTCAGTCTTACTCTTTGGGTTTTATGTTCTCATGTGCCAATGACCCTCCTAAAAAGGGATATGGTTTCTTGTCTCAACATGGGAGGTACTCTAAGGGCGCACAGCCATTCTAGTCTTATTAGTATATATATTTTTGGGATGCTTCATTATTATTTGAATGTGCTTCAGTGATCATGAAGATGTGCTGTATAAAATGTGTGCATGCCCATTTTAGGTTACAGTAACTTTAATTTTAAGTAGACAGAAAGTGATTACGAATCATCAAATGCTGTTCGCCGTAACTGTTAACCATCCTCCAGAGTTGCACGCCACGCATACACGTTCGTTACGGCTGTGTACCTCCATGGTAACAGCCATGTGCGTAACTTGCCTGTTTTTGGGGGTGCCAGGGCACCCCATATTCAGGGGTCTCAAACTTTAAATGAGTCGGGGGCCTGGGAATCTAGGGTCCAATTGGGCTTTTCCACAAAAACAGCACTGATCAAAAAAATTCTGCTGTTCTTAAAGGGACAGTGTTTTATATTTGTCCACTGGATGTCACTGTCATAAGCAGTCCAGGGAGGACTACAAACTACAGAGACTAAAAGTGGGCAAAAAGAAGCCATTTTCTTTTAATTTTTACCCAGCCTTTCACAAAGAAAAAGAAAAAAGGAAAATGATTTTTTTAAAGGAATAAAAAATAGGGAAAAAGAAATAATCAAATTAGGCAAAAACTGAAAAACAGGTCTAAATAGAAAAGTAGGGGAAATAAAGCAAAAAAAGGAAAATGGAGAAAAAGTGAAAAGAAAGAAATTAGAGACAAAAAAATCCATGTTATCTCTTTTCTCATTATTTTTTTTTTTTGTTTTTATTTCTTTTCATTTTTTCTTCTTCTTTGTCCATTATTTAATTTATCATTTAATTTATGTAACTCGTTTTCGGTGGAAAGACAGAATACAGAGACATCTAGTGGGAAAAGAATACACACTGTCCCTTTAACCTTCATTTTAAGGCGTAGGCCTCAAACTATCATCATGGGGGCCGGGAGTTTGAGACCCCTGCCCATATTCAACCCAAGCACCGGCAAAAATAGATTGCATCATTGTCTAATAAGTTCCGGGCTTCCTCCGTATGTGTGTTCGTACTCTATTAGAAATATATGAGTCAAAAGTGGCGTGGTAATATTGTTTCTGTTGAGCACAAAGTGTAATGTGATGTCCAAAGTGCTTTTTAACGTACTCAGCACCTAGGGAGTCGGCTACCCGTTTGTCGGGGACTTTAAGCGTTCAGTGTTTTGCCCAAAGACACTTGTTAAAGTGACACTGTGTAATATTTGATCACTAGATGTCACTGTATTGTGAAGTGCAACAGTGAGTGAATGGTACAACTATCAGCTCCCCTTAAGTGGGCATTTTGAATACATTCAAATTATTATTATTTTCTCATCATTTCAACCCCAAATTGATCTTTTTCTTGGTCATTCCGTTCCACATATTCCAAGACTTTCTGGAGTTTTTCCCAAATTTCTTGAATTTGGGTTAATGGAATAATGGCTGTATCCTCCTCCATGTAATCTCTGAACTCCTCTTGCACGGGGGCATGTGTTTTCATACCTATCTGTTATCTCTTGCTTTGTTTCTCGAGCCAGAAAAAAAAGTATCTTCCTCTTCTTTTCTCCTTGTTCACTTTTCTGCATGTCTTTCGTGGGGTCCATTGTGAATGCGAGCTCTTTGTAGGGCTACCATACAGTAGAATGTTGTCAGAGTGGGAAGGGGACAGGAAGAGAATTCCAGGATTCACACATATGCACAGGATTGCCAGGAACAGCAGGGAAGGGCATCGTGTACTGTACTGTATTTTTAACTTGTTATACCGATATAGCTTTTGTAACTAGAGGCAATATTTTCCCTTTCAGGTACTTTCTAACCTGAAGATATTATGTATGTAGAAAATGTTGTAGGTAGACTTACCACTGTATTTCACTGTAGTTCACTCAGATGCTTTTAGGAGGTCAGGATCGGACCAATGAGTTTGTAATTTTTTGGGGGTTTTTTTTTGCAATTTGTGCTATGAGCATTATCCTGCAATGGATTAAACTCACAAAAAGAGTTACCACTGTACTCCAACCCAGAACCCTTTTTTCCGTCTGTAGTTCCAGCTGTTTGGTATCCTAAACACGCTTCTATGTGTATTTTTCAGCAAAACAAGGCACTCTACTCTTTTGAGGACAACGCCGACTACGTGTACGATGTGATGTGGTCCCCGGTGCATCCTGCCATCTTCGCTTCGGTGGACGGGATGGCCCGCTTGGACTTGTGGAACCTCAACAAGGACACCGAGGTGGGTGCAGGCTGCGGGTCACGGTTTTCCCTGGTGTCGACGTCTCGCCGAAATCCCAGGCGATGCACTGCCCAACGCACCCCCGCCAGGACGTTTCCTGCAGCTCTAAATCACCCCGGGTGACATCCCCCTCGCCACGCCTCCTGCACAACACTCCAACAAACTTGTGTGCAATGTCAACGAACGTCAACTGAAATGCCCTTGAACAAATATTGAACTTTTTATGCACAACAATCTAAAAGTAGAATATCCTCCATTAACTCGTACAGAGAGTAATTGACACAGCACAGAAGATCATTGGCTGCTCTCTGCCCAATCCATTCTAATGACAAGATGCGAGAAAGACAGGATTGTCACTTTTCAAATGTATCCATTGAAAGAATCGAGCTGCTTAAAGCAGACATAGTAGAATATATTCACCTTTGAAAATAATAAAAATATATACATCTAAAAAAACGGCAGCACGGCGGCGCAGTGGTTAGCACTTGTGCGGCACAGTTCATGTCATGGGAACCTGTCGTGGGTTCAAATCCAGCTCCAGACTTCCTGTGCGGAGTTTGTATGTTCTCCCCGTGCTTGCGTGGGTTTCCTCCCACGTTCCAAAAAACATGCATTTCGGGTGAATTGGCCGGTCCCAATTGTCCCTAGGTGTGAATGAGCGAATGAGTTGTCTGTCCCTGTGTGCCCTGCGATTGGCTTGCAACCAGTTCAGGGTGTCCCCTGCCCACTGCACAGAGATGGATGGGATGGGCTCCAGCCCCCCGCGACCCTAATGAGGATAAGCGGTACGGCTAATGAGATGAGATGAGATGAGACATCTAAAAAACGGCTTGCAAAAACAGACCTGTTGCTCTACAGTAGGCGCTACAAAGCCCTTAAAACAAGGAAAAAAAGGTCAGAGATATCATTATCCAAAACAAGGCCAAAAAACTGAAAATATAATCATTGAGACTTATTTGGGACTACTTGTTGCACTATTATTACAACCTCGGCCAGTCTCTAAGGACTACATTGTAAATATGTCTGCCAATTTATCATGACAATTTTTTTCTCTTTAATGTTTTTATTGCGTGTTTACCCTGGAGTGCCATGTCTAATCTCTTTGCAAACAATGTTTCATTACTTTATTATCAATGACAACAAAGTCACCTCAGTAGTTCAATAACAATTTAAAATGGCTCGTTTGCACAGAGTTGCACAAGACGGTGGCAAAGAGTGACTCTTTAGGCTCTTATATTATTACATACGTACAACAGGTCTACAATATTCCAGATTAGAGGAATATAGTGTAGATGGGATGAATAGAGAACTGCTAAGAAATATTTATCAATTGGATACCTATGTTTAAGTATTTTATTGAGCTACCAATGCTAGCTACCTATACATCGAAGCTAGCCCTCTCAGCTACACCTCTATCTATGTAGCTAGCTAGCCTTACCGGCTACCTCTCTATCTAACTAGCTAGCCCTCTCAGCTACCCATAAATCTATTCAGCTAGACAGCCTTTTCAGCCACCATCCAGTGTATCTAGCCAGCACTGTCAGGTACCTATCCATCAGTTACCTTTATGTCTTTCTGAGCACCGTTTTCATTTACCCATATGTAGGCTACCCATCCATGAACTAGCTATCCGCCTCAGCTACCTTCTTGTCTATCCAACCAGCCTTCTCAGCTACCCATTGATCAGCCACTAATCTATTTAAATAGCTAGCCCTCTCGGCTGCCCACCCATCTAGCAAGCTAGCCTTCTCAGCTACCCACCCATCTAGCAAGCTAGCCCTCTCAGCTACCCACCCATCAAGCTAGCTGGCCCTCTCAGCTACCTTTTTGTCTGTCTAAGAAGCCTTCTCAGCTACCTTGCTATTGAATTATCGAGCTCTCTTAGTTACCCTCCTATCTGGCTGCAAAGCGCTCTCAGCTACCATCTCTCTAGCTCGGCGATCGGTAGCAAAGTGAGCCACAAAGTCAACACCGACCTGAAGTTTGTGTGCTAAACTATCTTCGCGGTCAGTGATGAGGATGTGCTACAGCTCTTCGGCGAATTATTCATTAGGCACAAAATTGCACTAATTACATCTCTTAGATCAAAAGTACATCTTTTGTCAACGTGGTGTGGATTACACAACTGAGAATTGAGATAAAACTGTCTTCTCTCTTGGTTACCATAGCAACAGTGTCCTTGACTTTTCTGGTTTTGGACCCCAAAAAGCCTCACGGATGCGGTGCCATGATGTAAGCGGTGCAGTGGAAAGTGGTTCCCATGCTTCTCTCAACGGGGGCCTTTCTTCTGCAGAGGAAGACTTCATTAGACAAGCTAACAATGTGCTTTATGAGGGAACATTTGCACGCACGCAAACAAATGTACCAAAAGTACACGTGTGCAACGCACACACACGCTAATGGCAACAGACTCCCATTGTTAGCGTCATATTAAAAGCACACAGTCATAACAACGTTAACGCACAAGTGAGGAGCGCCTGGTTCTCATTTCCAGCGTATTCAGGCACATACTTTTATATACAGTCGATTGAAAGGGCTACATTGGCATCCAAGTAGGGGGAGATTAAGCTAGCTCCACATTATCGACGCGTCAGATACAGTGGTACCTCTTCTTACGAGCTTAATTCCTTCCAGGATAGTGCTCATAGCTCGAGTTACTTGTGTAATGAGCAATTTTTCCTAATGGGAAATTATTTTTAAAAAAATTGTCCAATTGACCTCATAGCTATAAAACACAACCTCCTGATCACTATAAACAATTAGCATTTAAACATAAAAATACAGTCATGAGATAAACATGATGATAGTAACGAAATAAAATGTTAGTTTATTATGACCACTTAACTATAGCGGGATTAACGTGGAAGGGAAGTGCGGGAAGAATGACAGCACCAAGAGTACAAATACAATTCAAGTTACTCAAGTTTTAATAGCGTTCAGTTTTCATTTTCTTTCTTTTACTTTCATAAAGCGAGGCACAGCAAAAACTCTTCCGTGACTTTGTAACCTGCACTTGCTGCTTCCTCACGAAAAACCGTACCCACAGAGCTAGTCATCATCTTGAATTTCGCAAACAAGACATGGTGGGCATTGAAATTCATTCCGGTTGTACCCGAGAATGCCTCAAGTTTTCGGTCCTTGTAGATCAGACCTGGGCACTCTGTTTCTTGAAGGCCAAATGTCCTGCAAGATCTTTGAGGTTTCACTGCTGCAGTACAGGTGATTCCAAGCTCTTGAGAGCCTGCTAACAAGCAAATTATTTGCATAAGCTGAGTTGAAGAAGAGAAACTTCCAAAATCATGCAGGACACGCGCCCCTCGAGGCTCAGAGTGCCCAGGTCTGCTGTAGACAGACAGCAACTTCTGCTCTGTGTTGCCATCTCTCGGTAGCTCCTTGTCGCGTAACCATAAAAACAAAACTATCTCAACCTTGTCATGATAAGTGGTTCACAATTTGGAAATAACAGTCCGTTCTATAGTCTTGATGACAACTTTCTGCTAAAATAGCGTACAAATAGGAGCTGTTGACCAATCATACTCCTTAGCTAGGTCATTCAAACAAACTCCATGGTTGTCTATTTCCTGCTTGGTCTTAATTGACACCGTTCTCCTTTTTTTCCCTTACTACTTTCCTTTCCAGAACTAATGGCTTTGCTCACAAAAATCCACAAAAAGGAGATGCAATACAATAAAAAGAAACTTGCTGGCTAATATAAACAAGTGGGCAGGATCATGCGTCAAATGGTGAGATGCTAAAAGTGAGCCTCTCTAGTAGTAGCCTCTGGGACATAGCTTGGATTTATTTTCGTACATAGAGCAAGATTTTCGTTCCAAATAAAACTCAAAATGTTTGTGTTTAAAGGTGCTCCTATAACGGAGTACCACTACTCTGCAACAGAAATTGTTCCGAGGCTACACTGGCCATCCTCATGGCACCGGGGCGATACACAACTTGGCCCAATTTCCTGGAACACGGCACCATATACATAAAGTTGACTGAATCAAAATGTTTTTTTGCTAGGTGCCAACAGCCAGCGTCACCGTGGAAAGTGCGTCGGCCCTGAATAGGGTGCGTTGGTCGTCCGGAGGGAAGGAGATCGCCATGGGCGACTCGGAGGGCCGGGTTTGGGTCTACGATACTGGAGAGGTAACTTATAAGTGTCTATGAAAGGGGCTTAGTTCATCTTTTAGTAACATTGGAAAACATTTTCCATACTCTCCGCACTAATACGCGCACCAGCTAATAAGGTCTTCAGTCCTATATTTTTCATACAAAAGGTGCACTACTATAAGGCACAGGAAATTGAGACTGCAGTAAGAGCTACCGAGTAATTGTTGGACTCTTTAAAGACTTCAGGCGTAGAATAGCGCAATGATGATTAGTTAGTCGATTGGTATTGCTGATTAGAATGGCAAATTATTGTTTGCAACATCAATCAAACCCTGGTCGCAGTAGTCAGGGCACCGACACTTTACCTCCAGTGGTACAGATGACATACAAAAAGGCATCAGCGCTCCTCTCATTATTCTATTAATTTTACTCACTGTGCCAGAAACACTGATTTGCATAGTGCTTTCTGACAGTCTCTCCACTTCCTCAACTATGCGTCAATAACCTCTTGGGTTAATATACGTAAATAAAATAAATTGTAGAGTATTTTGTTAAAAGACTTAAACATTCTGTTTGCAGTCTAATGCAATTGTTTGTGTTTTGTCCCACAGCTGTCGGTTGCCCACGGTGACGACTGGTCGCGTTTTGCCCGAACGCTGATGGAGATTCGTGCCAACGGTGCCGACGGCGACGAGGAAAGCCCCGTGGATTTGGATTCATAGGGATCGCAACGGGGCCTTTTCTTGCTGTCAAGAGTAGCATGTGTGCAATCGTTTAGAAGAGCCAGTTTGACAAGTCAATCATACTTGCTCTCACAAATAACATCATACTCTCACACATGCACCGCTATACTCTGATACAGATATAGTCATATCCATGTGCACATACTCTCTCATCCATACTACTATACTCTCATACACACTACTATACTTTCTCACACAGCCAAACCTATGCACAAACACTACTATATTTTCTCATACACATACTACTGTCAACTCTGTCAGACAATATTATACTCTTTCACACACACTGCACAGTCATACCCATGCACAAACACTTCTACACTCTCACACACACTGCTATACTCTCTTAGATATACACTATACTCTCTCCTTCATACTACAAATCCAGTTTGACGTCAAACTGTAGAACGTATGCACACAGATCAGTGTGCATCACCATGGTTACCAAGAGTACCCAAAATAACAGCACTGGGAGTCGAGGTGATCATCACACTAAGAGTTTAAAAACCCTATAGTAGTAGCAATTCTAATGGGGTGTCAAAGAAAATAAGGATGTGAGTGAGAGAGTATAGTAGTGAGTGTGAAAGTAGTGTGTGTGGGAGTACAGTAATGTGAGCGTGTATAGTAGCGTGTGTGTGGGAGTATAATAGTATGTGCAAGATAGTATGGTATTGACTGTATGAGAGCATATTATTACAGTATGTGTGAGAGAGTATTAAGGTGTTTGTGCATGGTTATGACAGTGTCTGTATGAGAGTATGCGTAACCAAGTGTGATTGACTTTTCTAATTGCCTCTTATTTACCTTCTCGTGTGTTGGGCTGCGCTATTCTCAGTTGCGTCGCGGGATGGTCGGGTTTTGTGTTTTTTCCGAAACGTGAGTTTAAAACAAAAACAAAAAACCTCAAGCAGGGTCTCAATACTGTTTACAAAAGTCCTTTTCACTTGCATGCACATTTCTATTACATGCTACTATCATGCAAGCGGCTAAACGTCAGTTACTCTTCTTGTGCTTCAACGTTGCTGATGAGAAAACATTTTGGAAGCAGAAAACTAGCATTTGGTTGAGAGGATCTATTGCAGGGGTCGGGAACCTATGGCTCGCGAGCCATACATGGCTCTTTCTATGAGTACCTGTGGCTTGGAGACAAATTTGATTGCATGCAAATTTTCTCCATCCCGTCCAAAATGTAGGCTACTAATCCTGTTCAGATACACACAAAGCCAAATCAAAGCTGATAGGGGAGTAGTACTTGGCAGAATATATAGGGCACGTTTTTCACTACAATTTACAGTCAAGGTGTCACACGGAAAAAAAAAAAAAAAAACTCGTTCTGGCTGTACAACGCTAAAGAATCCGTTATATAAAACCTCACTATATTATCTGTCTTCAGTGTTCAGATACCTTATGATGAATCCACAGAACAAACTGTAAATACGCCAAAAAAACAGAAGATAACTTAAAGATTTTTGATTGGGTGAGTGGGAGGGATGGGTGGAGCTATGCAAAAAGTGCAAGCACTCCCTCCCATCTCTCGCCCTACGCCGTCTGCGCCGTAGATAAGCACATCAGGCTCCCTGTTTGCAGAATGTTGTGACGTTTTTACAAAATAACTGCTTACATCTGGTTTTGAAACCAATATGTATGGAAAAAAAGGGTCAAAATGAGTTTAACCGATCTTAAGTAATTGCAAGAAAGACACAAGTTTAAAGTGGTATGTTTGTTGATTTTGGGACACGGGCTCTGGCATTATTCTCTTTTCATAATTTTTATCAAATCATCAAAAATAAATGTGCTGAAGACTAAGCTTTTGTCTGGGGCGCCGGTTTAGCAATTTAGTAAATTTGTCTCATAATATATGGTGTGGCTCTTTCCCAAAATAAAATTAATATTTTTTGCTTTTATGGCTCTTTGAGTCAAAAAGGTTCCCGACCCCTGATCTATTGGCTCGTGTAAAACTGGATAATAACATAAACTGATGAGATGCTAATAAACACAGTATAATGGATGCTATCCATTTTAACATCCCCGGTTAACCGGTATCTATTTCTTTTAATTGCTACTTCACACTTTATGGCTTTGTAGTTTGAAAAATAGTCATTTGAAAATGTAAACAAAAAGCCTAACCTTTCTGCCTGTGTACTAAGTTTACTGTCTGGAATTCTGAAGGGCGCCTGAAGTGAAGTGCACTGTTTAGACCGCAATCCAATATCCCCAGTTGACTATTGCTAAGAGTGAGAGACGAAAAAGCAACCTCCCTGTTTTTTTAGCCTAAAATGATCTGCACCTTTGAAGCCAGGATTCATCATCCCTGGTATTGCTGCGAGTGGGAATCGGCAAAGAGAAAATGTGTCGGTCCTGGTGGCTTCTATTTTGCAGATCTGTCCACCAAAAAGTGAAATGCACATGTGCGTCTGCAATCCATTATCCTTGAATGCCTATTGTTGCAAGATCAAATTCAAGGTTGTGGTCGGAATCCACTATCCCTGGTCGACAATAGCGAGGGACGAGAGAGCAAATTTGAGTCGTGGGTGGCGGCTCTTTATTTTCTGTTCTTTCCATCTAAAACAAATTGCGGCTTTAAAGGTGCAAATCATCATCTACAGTTGCATATTGCTGCGAAGGGAGGCTGAGAGAGCTCATTTTTCTCAAGCCTGGCAGCTCTTTTTTTGTCCACCAAAAAGGGAACAGGACTTGTGAGGCCGGGATACATTGTCCGCAATCGTAAATTGGGCCCGGCAGGGTCGATATCATGTACGAAAAGAGGAATTGATGCGATGTCAATCAAAACTTTCAACAATTGCTCCTTATTGAAAGAAAATGAGGGAAAACTATCATTACACTTAATGCAGAACAAAGTCTTCCCTGATGAGTAAATTAGACAATAAAAGAATTGTGCAATTAAAAAATAAACGTGGAATCACGAGTGCCCACAAAGGCACCGCAGCTTTTCCCATGCAGTGGCAGCCGAAGGTCTGGACCGCACCAACCGCTGGCAACCCCGCAGAGACGCAATCAAGAGTGTACTCGATACACTCCGTCGTATTTCTCAAAGGATCACTTATTTCAAATCAGACTTGGCATCGGCAATGCAACCAAACCGCTAACGGAATAGTAACCGCATCCAGCTAAGTCTTAAGGAACGATACACAAACTAAAAGGCCATGTCGTTATTTCATCACCCGTCTTTTGTCGTTGTCCTGCTCAAACAATGGTAGGTAATGAAAACTGCGCACGGCGTCCGAGTGACCGGTGGGCGTCGCCGGGGTTGCGCCCCTCGGCCGCCCCCTCGGCCACTCGTGCGGTGAATGGCCTCAATCATGATGATGGCGTCATTACCATCAGATGCTTCACTCCTCGCCGCTTTCGGGGTCCCGAACATGAGCAAATGAGCTATTCAAGAGGTCAGCGGCGACCACCGAGGGGTGCCGAAGCACCTGCGCCCAGGCGCCGACTTGCAAGCTGTGCGGCCTTCGTGTTGTAAGCAATTATGGGACTTAAACTTCGTTCTTTTATTTGATCAGCTCAAAGATATCAAAAGATAAAGTTCAAAAATAAATTTGCTTCTTAATAACTCATGCTTTTCTGTTTGATACTGATATTGGGTATCATTATTGGGCCAGAAAATGACATTAAAGAGACATTGTGTATTATTTAGCGCTTTCTGCTGGTGAAAACCTTAGTCATTAATACTAAAAAAAACTATTTACCCGGTATTTGAATAATGAGCAAAATCCATTATCATATAACATTTTTTTCAATATTTGAAGGTCAGAAATTGTGTATTTATTCTACATAAGGCTCACTTAGAAGGTGCTGAAATTATATTCTGGCATCTTGCTGCTAAGGATACCCCCAAAAAACAAAAACCTTGACATTTTTTATTTTATTTGCGAGGACCCGGTGGAGAGGTGATTTTGACTGACCCCATTCCGCCGCGTGGCCGGTTTCCTGGGTCCGCAAGAGGGCGAGGGGGTAGGCAAAGAGGCCAGCGCCACACCAACACGCATCACATAAAGCCTGTCTTTTGTAACGAAATGTAATTTAAACAAGACTGTATAGACAGAGACAAAAAGAAAACAATACAGATTAATGGATACTTTTTAAAAAAGGCAGTGAGAGATAAGCTCGGCTTGACCGCAACGTACTGACCTCGCCTGAAATTCACGTCAGATGGGCTGAATTACCTTACCTCCAGCCTGGAACTGGGAGACAAAACCTTTTCCTCGCTTGTGAAAGGCTTGATCACTTCGGAGTTGACGAACCTTTCGCTAATTAATCAACACAATATATTTCCTTAGACAGCTAGGTATCTTCAAGTTTAATAGTTGTTGGCACAATCACTTTGGTGAATTACCACCTCTTAGCCAATCATAGTTTGTGAAACCGGTGGCGCTTTTCTAAGGCCGCCATAGCAGACTCTCTGACGGCAACTCAAAATCTTACTGGCTAAACCAACATCCTTATCAACACCAATGTTATAACTCCCGGCAGATTTCTGAGCCTAGCAACAACTAACGGCTGAAATGTATTTGGTTCAATTCTTAAAAATGAAAGCACACATCTCATAGCAGCGCAGCTAAGGCGGACCATTAAAAGGAGGCTGACAGACAATTGAAATTTCATAAGTATTGATGGAGAAAACATAATTAATATTGCATGATTCAGATATTCTTGAGGCAAGTAAAGAAGGCCATGCAGGCAGGTTTATAACCCCGCCTATACAGCAATTTCACTTTGCAATCCCCACCTCAGAATGGATGAATGTTATATACTTAGAATCTACTTTATTATTCGACCTATTGGTCATATTTGAATGAATTAGCAATCGCTTTGTTTCAATTTTATTAGTTACTACATGTAAATCAGGGGTTTCCCTACATTCCAGAAAACCGGCTGAATTTGGTAAGCTGATTTTATATTGCGGTCAACCTTACTGGTGGGCCACATTATTAATTTTAAGGAGGAGGCCGCGGGCCAGTAACTGGCCCTGGGGCGGGAATTTGGACATGGCAGTTGTAGTCAAATCTCGTGTTCTGTAGTAGACGAAAAAAATGAGGTGTGAGTCATAGCGCCCTTGCCCGCAGAGCGAATTTTGGCGAGTTCCATGTTTGAGGCAAGCAGCCTTTCACCGCAGGCTCCATGGCGGTCACCACTAATTAGAGCGCTGCCGGCTGATTGGGGAGCAGCTTTCTTTTCTTTTTTTCTCTTTTATTCAATTCAATTTTTGCAGCCACCCTCGCGCCTTTTCACAGCAGTGCGGGGTTTGCAGCCACTCTGGCGTCTGCCCACCGTGCCGGCCCAACGTGGTGTGCATGTATGACAGGTAACCAGGTTTGTGGGGAATGATTGAAGCAAGCATGAGTGAGAAACATAATCGAAGGCATCATAAACAAGGTTCCGACAGCTTGAGGCAGGCGTGTTCAATGTCCGGGTAACGGCCCACAATCAAGTTTTTACTGGCCCGCAGCCTCTGTCATTAAAGGAATAATATGTGGCTCACCAGTCATTTTGACCGCAGTATTAAATCCATATATCTATCTATCTACCCTATCTATCGGGGTGACCGACAGTAAGACAAACACATACACAAAAACAAAGAAAATAAAAACAGGGAAAAAGTAGCAACAACAACCAAACAAGTTAAGCACCTTGGCATCTAAGTTGGTCATGTTTCCGTCCCTCCAGATGAAACGGGACACAAGAAAGCGGCCACGTCACTCGGGTAAGGGTGACACAACACACTCTTCTGTTCAACAGCAGGGCCCGACAGCTTTCATTGGTTTACCCCTGCCACATCATACGGGTGCCCTGCCCATCCCTTAGAACGCGTCCAAGTCCAAACATCCCACTATCCTTTTGCAACACCTCTCCACTCATTGCTATCACCAACAAGAGCTCTAGCATCCACGATATTTAGACCTCTTTCCTGCAGTGCACTCATAACACCATCCATCCACGTCAATCGCGACGGCAAGGCAAAGTATTAAATCAATTTGCACAAAGAAAAAAAAATCACCCGTAGAAGTTGTATGGAAGCCGAGCTAACGCTCATTATGATAACTGCCTCTCACATTTTCCACGGGCCGGCAAAAGCAGACGCCATGGGATCAGTTTTTCAAGAAACGGCAGTAAAAAAAACATTGCTAAGGAACAGTAAACAAAGACGCCAGTTAAAAAGATTTTTTTTTATTATTTCCTTTATTCTTTGGGTTTTTTTTTCATGGCGTGCCTCTCATTTTATGTTTGTTGTGCGGTCATCTCATTTTAACATGTATTTGTTTATGTTCTGATGCTTTTTTTATGTTTATTAAAAAATATACGAAAGTTTTGTGGGGCTTGTAACAAATTAAAGCTTTGACATACAAAAGGCGTATCTACTTACAAATATTTCAGGTTATAAAGCTGTCACGGTCGCCATGACGACCAGTATGCCACGCCCCCGAACTCAAGCTGAAGCAGATCAGCTGATTGCTGGTCTGCTATTTAAGGCTGGATTTTGGGTTTGGCGGGCGCTGGCTCATTATACAAATCTACACCCTCCCCGGTCTGTTATGCCTTGTCCTGTTTTAGTTTTAAACATTGTCCGTTCTGTTATGCCTTGTCTTGTTTAGTTGAGTTGGAAGAAACTTGTTTGTTTTGTCATGTCCCGGAGTTATGGACAACTTTTATTTTGTTAAATAAAACCTATGGATCGTCAACGCATTTGAGTTCTCCCTTCCTGCCTCCTGCTTCCGTTCTGGTCCGATCACCTCACTCCCTCGACCCCACCACGCCACGTGACAAAAGCCATTTCCAGAACGAATCAAATTCTTAAGTAATGTACTACAGTCCTTGATTAGAAAGAAAACCAAATTGCTGCTGTCAGGTCAGCCCATGGTAGGACGCCTCGAGATGGTAGGAAAGAATCTCAGAATGCCGATACGCTAAAGTAGGTCACTTTTAAAAAAAATCAATTTTTTACGAGACGTGTTTAAACACACACTTGCACCACTGCCGAGATTTTCCAGCTACCTACTACACCCGGGGTGGGAAAACTATATCCCGGGGGGCCACATGCGGCTTGACAGGCTTTTTGATCTGGACCCTTCAAAATAATGACGTTATATCCTACAAAAATACTACAAAATGAATACAAAACTACGTATCTGTAGTATGACTCTAGTATTCCAAATATTTCTGTAGTAGTATTTTTGTAGTATTTCTGTCTTAATTTTTCAGTAGTAGTGTTTTTTATTACAGTATTACTGTAGTGCTATTATTTTTACTAATTCTGTAGAATTATTTTTGTAGTATTTCTAAAGTATTTTGTAATATTACTGTAGTTTTATATTTATAGCATTTCTGTTGTAATATTTTTGTAGTATTTTTTACTATTTCCTTAGTATTTTTAGTATTTCTTCAGTATTTTTTTATCCTCTATGTATTTTTGTCGTATTTTTATAGTACTTTCTTTTTTCAAAATAAAAGCTAGATAATATATTAGATTCCTGTTTTTAAGCATTTCGATTTGTAGGAGTTTTCTAGTCATTTTCTAGAATTTCTGCAATTTTGTTGTAGCACAAAGGGGCTAAATTGGCACTCCAAAAATGTTTTAAATAAATGGTCTTTATATTTTGACCATAATTATTTGGCCGGTTGAAAAAGCCTGAGGGGCCGCATATGGCCCCCGGGCCATAGTTTCTCCACCCCTGCGCTAGAGCGTCAGCGAGCACGCAATCTCCAGTGGGGGGGTAGTCAGGATAATGACCCTGACAAAGGGCGCTCTGTGCCTCGGCGGAGCCCCGACGGAGCCGGGCCGTCTGGGGTTTGCAGGCCGGAGCTCGCCTCGATGCCGCCTCGTCTTCCCTCTCCCCTGCCACACGCAATCGCGCAGGTAACCTTCAAAAACACCTTAAAGGTAGACGGCGCACATAAATTACAAAGGGGTCGGGGAGACAAGTGGGAGGCTCTGTGTACTTTTACGACCTTGTTAAAAGAACCAAAAGATTTAGTGATACGCGTACACAAATATGAAGTACATGATGGACATGGGGCTTGTTCTTAGTTCTAGGGGCGAGACAGTGAAGTGAGGGGATTTCCCTCAAAATATTTTGTCGAGTACTCATGAAAAAGATTGTAAACATCCGATTACGACCCAAAACAGTTCAGAGAATAAGCCATTAGTTATGTGCCTAAAGCAGGGGTGGGCAACTTTGTGGTGTCGGGGGCCAAGTTCGGTTCAAAATTTTAGCAAGGGGCTCATCTCGTAGACCCATTCCAATCTTTCATTTGTGGATAAATAGACGCACAGACTTTAAAATGTTCTATTTCCGTATATGTATTTTTAATAACAGACAGTTTCATCAAACACTCACAATTAAAGCAAATAATGTTCTATCCTTTTTTAAAAGACTACATTTGATGTTCAGTTTTGTAGAATGACTGGTTGTTGTACCTTTTTAGTATAGTTTTAGTATTTCTGCGGTCTGATTTTTGTAGTATTACTCTATTTTTTTTTCCGTAGCATTTCTGCACTGCTATTTTTTGGTATTTCAATAGTAGTATTTTAGTGGTATTTCTGTAATATTTCTCTAATATTGGTCTAGTATTTTAATAGTACGTTAAGGGTAAAAAATGTGTAACCAACTTGGGTCAAAACTGGACCAACGCACTGCCAGGGATGGATAGACCTAAAATACTAGGTTGTTATTGAGCAAATATCTTGAATAAAATTATAACCCTGCAAAGTAATCCCCATTTTAGCGAAATGTGCCTGTCATTTGATTAGTAGCCTAGATGGTAAGGCGCCCGCTTTGAGACTGGGAGGTCGGTGGTTCGCGCCCCGGCCGAGTCATTCCTAAGACTTAAAAAGTGGTCGGCGGCGCCCTCTGTTGGCTGCGGCTGCATCGGCTCGCTACAACGGGTCAGGTGCAATCGACATTTCGTTCTGTGTACATTGTTACACAGAATGACAATACAAGGAAATTATTATTATTATTATTATTATTATTATTAAGTCTTTTTTTGTAGCTGTAATGAAATGCAGTTAAAATTGTATACTCTATTTTCTTCACTTAATTTCAGTTTTTTTTCTGTGTAATTCTGCAGCACTTTCTGTTCTCACTTAAATTTGGTAAAAAGTTGAAATTTAATTTACTTTATTAATAATGGTGCAATTTTCAATTTAAAAAAAATGCGAAAAAACCTTTTATAAAAACGGTCTTGGCGCTCTCTGATGGAGCAAAGTTGTACTACAACTCTCAGTGTGTGCTCTTATTTGCATGGATTAATTGTACTTTGTGGCTTATAAATCACGTGATACAATCAATCGATGATGTCATAAATTGCCAACGCTTTTAATCATCGGTTTGAATCTATTTCATCGATTAGTTGTTGCAGCCCTAGTTAAATGTATTTCGTTACTCCCCAACCTTGCATAAGACCTAATCTAGATGAAAATTATTAACGAATTGTGTTCTGTGTTTGTGTGTGTTTGATAATTATTCATGCTATGATGGAGTTCAAAATCGCAGCCTGCAGAAAAATTATTGCCAGTTTTGGGGTAAACATGAATAAAGGGGATCCTTTTTTTGCCTGGTCAAATGCCAAAAAAATGAATAAAAACGGCACGAAGGACCATTTGCTAAAGTGCAGAGTCAGCGGCTGATAGCTTGGGGCGTCTCAGCTGTTTTTCGGTGGAGAACTTCCCAATACCCCCCCCTGGTAAGAAAGACATGACTTCTTATCTTCTTTTTTGATGTTACAAGAGTGGCGGCGTGTTGGAACCGGCTTTTCCTTCCTTCTTTTTCTTGACAGCACTGTGAGCTGCCTTTTTTTTTTTTTTTTACTACTTTGACATGTTTGCTTGCTCTCCTCCATTCCCGTTTCATCTTATTTTGTCTGTGGCCCCTGAAGTTGCTAGGAGTTACAGTAACTAAGAGCAAAGAAATAAGACAGAAGACCGAACTCTCAAAATGAGCTTGGTTGCCTTGGTGTCATTTTGTTGTCATTTTGTTTTCTAACTCCTTTTCTTCCTAACACTAGATGTAGCACAGCCAAAACATTAGGGTTGCCTACATAGAATGCCCAAAGGACAGCCTACTGACTGGATGAGTTTCACCATGAATCTGCAAACTTAGATGTAAACAAACTCACTAATGACCATTCGCATGCTGACGTGAAGAAAAGAATGTTTGGCGGGGGCATGACCAGCCTCTATTATTGGAATATTAGTCTCGTTGTATTTTTGTGGTATTTCTGGAGTCTGACGTCTTTACTATTTCTTTGCTGTACTACCACCCACCACATTCCATTTGAGCAACCCCGTATTGCCGCATTTACAGAACAATGGTGACAAGAAGGAACGTTGAGTTGTTACTTTCAAATAACACATCATTTTTTTTCACCTGCACTGTTATTCTGGAAAACTCCATTCGGCCCAACCTCACCAGGACCTTAGCTTCAGCGACCCCCAACACAGTTGAGTTTGAGACCCCTGTTCTAGGCTTTCTGTTTGTTATTTATCCAGAAAAAAATCCCATATTACAGATCCCTTTTTAACCAAAATGAATGAGCTTTATTACTTCCTCAGCCAAGGTGACCGTAAAAAAACGTCATATTGTCCATTTAGTGATAGTTTAAGCTTTAAAGCCATAAATCTGGTGCAGGGAATATATTTTGAAATGAAGTGTGCCTTGAGATTTTATTTGCTGCAAAAAGTGTGCCTTGAGATATCTGCCAAACTCGCACTCTGACTCTTCCTGACCGGTTTTCTGCAAATGAGGCGTCCGATGACACTCTTTTTAATAGCTGGAGTATTAAGATGCATTTGCTGCAGGCCTCCAGCAGGGTTTTGGCCGTTAGTGCTGGATTTTAGTAAATAAACAAGGACATTGTTTTTGGGAGATGTGCAATTCCTAAATGACCGGCTTCTGTGGAGTGAGAACAGACAAACAGGAGAAAAGGGATGGCAAGTGCGGTTGCAGGAATTCCGATTATTATGCGGCGGGACGTATAAATACACAAGTAGTATAAAAAGAAAATAAACTAGGATACACAAATGGGCGGTGGTGTTGAAAATCCTGTGTATGTGGACAAAACAAACCCCTCAAAAGTCCTTTTTGTTTGACCTATTTTTCATGTGTTTGTGTCAAAATTCCTAGATGAGTTAGATAATTGGCAGTGGAAAATCGAAACCGTATACCTTTTATTAAGTACAAATCACCAACAGTCCAAAAGAGTCCATTTTAATTCAATTGTTTCTTTACTATTTATGTTGTTTTTCTACTTTCCTCAGTCTACTTTTTTTTGTCTTATTTCTTTACCCCTTCTTTTCTTCCTGATGTTTTTTTCTCTTTTTTCCTTTTCTCCGAGTTCTTTCTTTCTTTGCCCCTTTTCTTCTTTTCTTTATTCTTTTCATTTATATAGGATATACAAATAAACATGACTTAACTTTATGCCTTTCTTTTTTAGTCTTTACGCTATTCCTTTTCTTTCTCTTCCTTTTTTCTTTACAATATTTTGCCATTTTTTTCTTTTTTCTTTTCCCTCTTAGTTTATTGCTTTTACCCTTTAACATTTTTACCCAACCACCCTTTTTTAGACCTTATTTTCTTTCTTTGTGAAAGGTTTAGCATAAAAATAAGCAAAAAACGTCACATGTTTTGAATCTCGGTAATTTGTATTCTTCCTTGTGCCTTTTAGCACACGTTTCAGTTGCATCCTACAATACGACGTCATCAAGTTGTAAGATACTACGCACTGTCCCTTAAATGTTTTAAGTGTGCAGTGGCGTGTGTGTGTATTTGTGTCGTGGGGACTTTGACAGGTAAGTGACGGAAGGAGAGCGTGAAGGTAGCAGCTGGCCAGGTGAGGGGGCGGCCGTCTCAGGTAGCAGCGCCTGACAATCATAGCCACTATGTGGAAGTGTTTGTGAGCGCCTGAGGAATCTATAAGGCGCTTTGCACTCCCTGGCTCCATTTTATGGCCAATTCATACGTTTGACAGCCAGCGCTAAGCCACGCTCACCCTAGACTTTCTTTCTCCCTGTTCTCCTTGCAAGTTCCAATACCATTGATGTATTCTCTCCTTATTTTGAGTCTCCACTAAACTTATCACATAGATCAACATTTTGGTCCCTATTTGTGAGCAAAGTTTAAAAATTAGAGCAAAATTATGACCTAAAAATGTGCATATAATGTGATATCCTTTGAATAATAATATTAATACTTACATCTCAATTTTAACGCTGTGTATAAGTGGTAGCGCTTCACATAAATGCACATCATATTTATCCACATATTTTAATGAAGTATTTATACATATTAGTGTACTTTAGCCTCATCTCATCAAAAACCTTGAAGATTCATCTGTGTGCAGTGTTAATCTATTGTGCATGGACTTCTTATTTTTGCCGTGTAATGTGAGTTCCCATATGTGCCAATTAGCACTTCATGTTGCATATTGCCAATTCACACCCCTATCTTAAAAAAACTGTGGTCACATTTGTCCATACCTTTTGGGGGGGATCACACTCCTTGCCTTTTTGGTGGGAGAACGTTCTCCCGAACCACTGGTCCAGAGTGCACTCTGTTTTGTTTATTTTGTAACTTTGTAATAAACGTTCTCAGGTGAACTGCTCGCACAAGCTCTAATTTTTCTGCGTCAGAATCCCAGAAGTTTAACACGCGGCGAGATACAGATTGTCGACGCCAACACAGTTTTTCACCTTAACGCAATAGCAGCAACACACAGGTGGTCCTGAATACAGGAAGTGCCAGAACCGCACTGACATGGTACCTCACTACCGATTTTATGACTTACTCGCCCGTCACACCCAGTAGCACTGGCACCAGTCCTATCATTAAGCAAAATAGCGACAAGATGATTGGAGAAAAGTGTGGCCACCTCCACTCGAAGAGGCACACACATGCACATGTCGTTTCTGCAGGGACCTCAGCAAGACGCTGATGAAGTCAACTGATGTGGAGCCAGGCGACATCACAACGGAGTAAAAAGGTGTAGGGGGGAGTGTTCTCAGTCCAAGAATAGCACCCAAAAAAAGTACAGTAACCAAAAGTTTATGCAGAGCTTAATTACAAGCGGGACAAAGCCGGATGCAAATAAACAAAACTAATTACAAGAAGACACAATTGAACATTGCCGCCCTCCTGTACCCCCAACCATCTCGTCTCAAGGATAGCAATGTGAGAAACAAAGATGGCAAAAAACAACCGCAAATAAGTGTATGAATAATATAAATACCTACCGATGCCTGAGATACGACAATGCAGTACAACCTCATGCCAGCTGCCGTTAATCAAGATGGAAGAAAAACGCAAAAAGAGAGAAATGTCGGCGTCATTTTCAGGCAAACTTATTTTATTTTTCTTAATTCGATATGTGATCCATCGAGTTTGACTGTCAAAAAACATGGCAACAATTTCAAGCATTTGCAAGCACTTTTTATACCTTGAAAACAACACACTAAAATTCAAGTAATTTTTGGATATCAAGCCCCCGTACAAACCCTGAATATGAGAAGAGTGTGGATACTGTGATGGTCAATGCCAGGGGTCAGGAAGCTATGGCTCACAGGCCATATATGGCTCTTCTCTCAGTTAATCATAAAGGAAGAGGGAACACCAGCACTGTATGCAAACCTTAATGTACATTTTGCTGTTTTATCACTGCTTCACATTTCTCCTCCAACACAAAACCCAACCAAATAAAATTGCTTATTCAGATCTCTTTCTCAGCCGATCATGTGAGTTTGTTATGTTACTTTGCTACAAGATGGCGGTCACACCCATGACTCAAACTTTGGCACCGTTTTTACATGGATGTGCAAACGTGTGATTTGGTCCACTGTTAAAATATAGAGACACGTTTCTGGTGCTAAATATGTCTAATAACAGTCATTTGCAAAGCGGTCTTATGAAATATGTCGGTGTAAAATTGTTTTCGTTGCTACTGGGAAACAAATAACATTTTGACATGAGAGCAACAATGTTTTTGCAAGTGAGTTGTAGCTTACCGTTGGTGACTTTGAACAGCGGGGCTTAAGGCATTTATAGACGTTTGGTTTTCCCGAGAACGTCATCAGTCAACAAGCCTGCGACATAAAATAAAACAACAACAAAAATCTCAATCTTTAGCCCCAGATGGAATTTTCTTATCTGAAGGGCCCTCTTCCGGCCTGCCTTGCAGGTACAAAATCTGTTGGTTTTAGGGATTCAATCAAAATCTGTTCATCTTTTCTTATTTTGAGTATCTACTTATGTTAAAACTGAAGAACTTTGTACAGAAAAGTGATCATCAAAGTCCGTCCGACAATACATTTATTTGGATGCCTACTTTTCACTTGTACTTGAGTCATTCTGAGGTGATAGTACTTTTACTTGAGTAACATTTTGGGTCCCTCTACCCACCCGTGCAGCGAAGGCATTCCGACTTATGTTACATAACCCGAGTTTGGCACTCCAGGGACCGGCACGGCCATCTCGGCGGAGCCAGACTTTCCCCCTTCCATGTCACAGCGGCCTTTCTATTCTCAAATGGCCTTTGTGTTGCCGACATAAACTCAAGCATTTAGCGCTTCTCCCGGGAGCCGGGCCCCGTCAATCAAAACCCAGAGTTTTGTTTTCTTAAAGAGGCTCTCCCTCGATTCATAAGGGCAGTTCTTTTAAGTTCTCCGGAACAATAAAGACACACAGCAACCCCCATTGTGGAAGATCGGGTAGGTAGTCATTAGGGATTTTGTGGTATGTGTGTACCTGCGAGCCGCCAAGTCGCCGCCTGCATATTTGTGTCTCTGCATTTGTGTGGACACGAGCGTGTAAGGGCATACATCAGCATTCTGGTGACGCGGGCTGAAAAAAAATGCCGCCTTGCGTGTGATCTTTATGGTTGGAAGTCCCCAAGCGGACAGCTGATGTATCCAAAGAAAATTTCCTTGTGAAGAGATTGCCTGACCAAGAACTTTTGGATACGTTGCCAGGTTTAGGGCTTCAAACTTGTAAAAAAAAAACTCAAAATATTTTCCAAGACATGTGAGACACCATCGTGAAAAGAAATAAAATGTATGCAACATTTTATATTGTACTAACCAATAAAAAATTGAAAAGTAGACATTGCAAAAATATTGCCCCCCTACGGGTTAATAACTTTTTACAACCTCTGTCTGCTGCAATTACAGCCACAAGTCTTTTTGAGTGTGTCTTTGCAAGTTGTGCACATCCGAAAAAGCTCGGGTTCTTTAAAGTTCGATGGTGATTGTTTGTGAACAGCAATTTTACGATATTTCCACAAATGCTCAATAACAGGGGTCTCAAACTCCATTTTCTTAGGGGTCGCCGTAGCCGCAGTCTGGGTGAGCTGCGGACACATCGGGCATTTCAAAAGAAAATCTCAGATAAACATATTTTACTGTTCTCAATTCCAGACACAAGATACATTTCCAAAAATAAAGTAATAAGTATTAAATAAAAACAACAATAATTCAGCAAATAAGTAATTAAGTATATTTTCTACACAAACAAAGGGTTAATACAAAAATGAATCAAATAATCAGTAGAAGTTGGCTGCACTTTAATATACAATGTTGAAATAATGTGGTTTCACGTCACGATTGTGCCTGACACGTTGTTGATTCTTAAAAAAATGTTTCAGGTTTTTAGCTTCAAGTTTGAAGCCTGAAATGTGGCAATACGACCAAATACTTTTGCTTGGCACTGTATCCCTTTGTCCTTCACTGTTTTCCATGAACGTTTGACAACCTGGTTTTGGTTTGAGGTCGGTACTCTAGTAAATGTTTGCAAAACATTTTTCCCTTCAGTAAAGTTCGATCGTAAAACCCAACGGTACAACGTCTAATCTGTCGTTCCATACTCGGGCCAAAACTGTCTTCAATTGTGGTCTTCACGGTTTATTTTCCCACTGCGTTGCAGGGGTAAACTGACCCTTTCGGCTGATGTTTATCGGCGAGGGATTACGTTAAGAAAGACGTCAAAGTGTTTTAGCTGCGTGTCAAACGGACACAAACATGCAGCGACTCAAGGCGACGGACTTAATTAGAGAGCGACGAAGGGATGCTAAGACCGTAAGTCCCTATTACGTTCTTTTCTTTGAGACGGGAGGATGAGGACAAGGAAGGAAGGGGGAGACAAATGGTTGCCTGGAGTACAACAAAAGGTGGGGGAACCACGCCCAGGTGGACAACAGTTTCCACGCGGTACCAAGAATGAAGAACAAAAGGGTACCCTGGAGCCAAGAGTGAGGTAACCACCCTTTTCCTCCTGCACTTATCAATCCTATTCTGACCACTCAAACAGGTCGACAAGAGTTTTCACAAGGCGCCGAGAAAAAGGAAAGAAAAGGACAGGAACAAAAAGAAGATTGAAAACTCCTCCGAGGTAAAGCGAGGGCAAGAGAGGCACTTTTGTCTTCCTTATCCCAAACTTTTCTGGTGACGGGAAAATAATCTGTGGAAATCGAGGTAGCAAACCAAACAATGAGGGCCACGACCTTTGTCGATGGCAGGCCAACTGCTGCTCAACAGTCAACAGACTCAGTAAAAACGCGACACCAGACGGGAAAAAACCTTTGCACAATCAATAAGTTGACCATCACGATCGAGTAGGTCTGAAGTTGGTTGTTTGAAATCAATTGATTGCGGTTGTGTATCCTGAAAAGTTGCAGAGAGAGGAGAACTTTACTTCACTCAAGCTCGCCTCCACCTGCGGTACCTGGCCGGTCCCCCAAGCTCTGACCTCTTCCCCCTTGGGAGCCACAAGAAGGGTTTTTACGTGTACTTATAAGTAAGGGGAGGAGGTGCTCAAGGCAGGTCCATCCGTCAGGATTAACTCTTGAGGTTTCTTCCCCCTTTCTGTGAAATCATTCCCACCTCCACCATCCAGCTCTTCAATGACAGATGACTCTCAACAAGGAGCATTAAAGGGTGCACAATACAAAGTCTGAATGTTTTCAAAAAGCCTGAGCGTCGGAGAAATAGGAGATGGGAATCAAGAGAGAAGGCAGAAGATGAGGGAGCAGCAGCTAGCTGGCAGCCCATCTCTGAGGCTTAACCGCAAGGGCCTAAAGTGGCTCATTGTGGTGGGACTGGCGTCTGCGTAGACTTGGGTTCCTTGACTTTCTCTCTTTTGGCCCAACAATGATCCGCCACGTTCAGGCCAGGACTGGAGAGCTGGAACACCCGCACTAAAAAAAAAAACGTCCGGGTTTTCCTGGCTGCTCATGTCTTTACTCATCGTCTTTGCATGTGAAGTGTTA
This sequence comes from Urocampus carinirostris, assembly GCF_059441175.1. NCBI lineage: Eukaryota > Metazoa > Chordata > Actinopteri > Syngnathiformes > Syngnathidae > Urocampus > Urocampus carinirostris. The sequence continues at coordinate 24,636,937 of NC_142350.1, read as the reverse complement.
ATTCAATGGAAGTTTTTTCTTTAGAGATATGGCATGCAGCTCATAACCAATTTGTTCCAAACAATAGAGATATAAATGACAGGCGGAGCTTTTCACTGCGACCGCATGTCATATATGCTTCTGATGAGAGAGTGTATAACTCGATGCAATATAGCCTACACACAATTTCTTTTGAAGATTTCTTATTCCCAAACCACAAGTCGACTTGGAGCACGGTATCGATGTGCGTAAGGAAATGTGTGAACAGAGAGATGTTGTGTTCTGAATGTTGCACTTGGCCAGAAATAAGGAATTAAAGCGGGAAAAGGGGTTTTAAGCATGGAAGAGCAAACTGAGGAAGTCCAAAAAACTGTCCTTTAAGAATAGATGTTTCCAGAAAATTTCCACTAAATCAGACAAAGTCGAGTATGTCATGTGACCCCTCTAACATCTCTGTTCACTAATCTTTCCAGGAAGAACTTGTCATTCTGAGGTTTCTCCCTGATTAAAGACATTTTGCTAATATGAGACTACTCTACCTTACAACGCTGAGCGCCAACTGATCTAAGGAAGCCGTTTGTTTATAATCTTTGCCAAGAAAAAGGAAAGCCAATACTCGGGACAGGAATGTCTAGTGTTTCAGAATCTTTTCTTCATCTCTGTGACGGTCCTTGACTTCCCAAACTGAGAGAATAAAGGACTCTAACCCCTTCCTATTTTTCTGCGACGAATATTGGGGCTATTATCGCTCACATCGTCAATCGAGGTCAGCGGAGAAGGCCATTAAAGTATCCTCTTGCCCTGGAATAACAATCTCAGGCTGTGGCTAGAATGTTTGGAGCGCGGTAGTCCTAAATTGTGATGCAATGTGAGACGGTTTGAGTTCTATTTTATAAAGCTTGGCATGATGGTCGGCAAAGGCTACTAGGAGGGAATTTTTAGATTCGTTCACGACATCGGCTCAGTAAGGGAACACACCTATATGACTGTAAGACAAGTGAAAACATTTAGACGAATTCGATTTGAGAATTAATAACTCTAGCAATGTTGTTAGAAATCTTTATATAGATACCTTTGAAGATTTTTAAGTATTGCAAGAAACACTGGTAATCCTGGATATGTACTGCAGGCACATATGACAAGCGCAATGCACTTATGGTGGATTGCATGCGACACCAGCAAATATTGAGATTAGCTTCGACTTATATTGGATGCAGATCAGAGAATACAATATAAGAAAAGATGAAATAGGAGCTGGAATAAGTGGAGTTTGAAGAATACAAAGTCAAAAAGCATTTGGGTTAGTTAAAAGAACAAATGTTAGGAAAGGAAAACCGCAATAGGTACACTACTAAGAGTTAGAAGACGTAGAAGAAGACAGACAGAAAAGTTTGAAAAAAATGAATAGAATAGTTTATTGTCATTGATATCAACGTTGTGAAACATTGCATGCAATGAGATTAACCATGACACTCTAGGGTAAAACGTAATATAGGGGCTTTGAGAATTAGATAAAATACTATCAGGATGCATAGGCTAAAAAATACTAATAACAATATAGTGCCAAGAAAAACTGGCCCAACTTATAACTAAGTTATCACTAGACTATTCTGAAGTGGCTATCCATGGGCCTCTGATTGTAATGATCATGTATTAAAGCTGTTGGAACATGCATTCTTGACAAGGGCCTCTTCAGACCTGATACACAGTTCGAGAAGTTTGCATACGTAAAGTGGGCTGCAAAAATAGTCAACATTTGCAAAGAGTTGACAAAATCGTGGATTGGCTTAAAAAAACTAGGTCAGAACCTGTTAAAATAAAGCAAATTTTAGAAAACATGTTGGTATACAAAGGAACTCAATGGACTAATGACTGGTAGGCCTCAAGGGTCTTGGTGTGCCCCGAATAGGATCACTCCGGGGAGGGTCTGGCCTCCCAGTCTGGGTACTTTCCACACCCTCGATAAGGTCTCAGATAGCATCGGGGGGCAGTGTTTGTGGCCCAGTGCCACCTAAAGAGAGCTTGAGTTCAGACATAGTTCGGCATCTCCCATCAGCATGGATAAAACCTGCTAATCAGATCCGTGCCAGGATGTTCCCATCGGAGAACAGCGCTGGAATACTTGAGCTGGGTCAGGTCCAGCACGGCCATTTAAAGGCTCTACAGAAACCAAAGAAAAACAAGCTGCCGCCCTCTTTTAGGAAAAATGCATTATCTGCCCAGCAAGAACCAGCATTAGAACGCCATGTTGAAATTAAAACTTTGGTAAAGAATGGCGAGGCAAGAACTAGGACAAGTTCTGAGGAAGATTTTTTTTTTTAATTTTCCACCAACACAGAATCCTAAATGAAGGGTCTTTGTGAGGTGGAAGAAGCTCTAAAAACAAAAATAAGTAGAAGAGAGAAAAAAATCAGCATTTAAAATAGAACCTGAAGCCCATTCCAGGCCAACCGCAAATTGTCGTGTGCAATTGCTACACGTCACGTCTTATCAAATCAGGTTGGGAAACGACTTTCGCTGAGAATAAATACAACATTCTCTGAATCTAACTTGTTCTCAAACACTGCTCTGAACCTTGACAAATGAAATAGAACCTAGAGTGACTCGCTCAAAAATTGAGGAGTCATATTTGATCCTAATCCGTTGTTGCATATGAAACAGTACTTGAGTAGACTTTTTCGATCTTCCTAATTTTGCGAAAATTCGCCCAATACTGTCAAAATCAGATGCTGAGATTATAATTCGTTTGTTACTGCTCGGTTCATTCACTGTTATGTATTCCTCTTTGGTCTCTTGATGTCTAGCATCAAAAGTTTGCAGCTGCTTCAGTGTGCGACAGGACAAGATAGTTTGATCCTATCACCCCAATTTTAGCTTACTTCAAGGTTCCGCTACATACAATATTTCCATGGACTTGACCCCTCTTGTCTTTCTGATTTAGTCTTTGCGTATGTTCCTGCTTGGAGTCTGGGAAATACTCGTTTACTTGTGACTCCAAGAGCCAGAAAGAAATCCGCAGGCTCGAAAGTGTTTTCCATCTGGGCCCTGGTGCTGTGGAAGGCCTTGCTCCCAGAGATAAGATCTGCAACCTCAGTGGACGTTTTTAAATCTAGACTTGAGACACATTTTTGTTCTATACCTTTTGATTGATGCCGACTTCATACTTTTCTTTTCCTGTCCTCTCTGTCTGTCTGGGCGGTAGCGAAAATAGGGGGAAGGACGAACCGGGATGATTTAGCCGGACCAGCGCCTGGATCTGAAGCATGTCATCAAGTGCAACGGCCAGCTTGCTGAGATGGGAAGCTCCGTCATTGCTCTTGTAGACTTTTTAAACAATTTTTTGGTTATTACCAATGTTTACTGTTAATATTGGCTAAGTTTTGTGGATTGTTGCGCAGGCAACATCTATTTTGGACCGGTCATCCTGAAAGGGGATCACTTCTTGTGTAGCCCCTTCTCAAGGTTTCTTATTTTCCTCATGCGAAGGTCTCTGAATTTTTCCTTCACTCGTGCAGAATTCAGATCAGGGGATGTTGTAATTGTGGCCTGTTCAGTATTTGAGACTTTTTTTTAGTGATTAGGACCTATCAGAATGAATGTGACTTGATTTCTTTTTAAAACCCATGGAGGATTTTCCATCTCTGGTGAGTTTAAAGGAGCAGGAAGAGGCCTATCACTAGATGGCACTGTTTGCTTTGCAGAGGAAGGAAAGCCCTCAGTTGATAGAGGAAAAGTGTGAGGGTGCAAGCTGAAATTATGCTTCCAAAGAGAGAAATTTCTTTACGATTTGTTTCCAAATGGAATTAGCCTTATAAAAACCTTATAAATCACTGCATGGGGCTGGGTGGATGGTGCTGAAATAGTTGCATGAGATGCTGATCAATTATCATGTTATGTGAGGGAACTAAAGGGTGTTTCTCCCCATTTTAGGAGGTTTTTAACTGTTTGCGTGTGGGTGTGTCCACATACAGTACACTAAGATGAGAAGTAAAACACAACAGAGAAAACGACAGTCGACAACAAGGTGTTTTTATAAAGGGGGGGGGGGTCTGGGAGAAGACATCAACACGTATGAGAGGCCGTTTCAGAAGCAAATCACAATTGCTCTCACATGTAACATCATACTCTCACACATGCACAGTTATACTCTCCTAAAGACACATTCATACCCATGCACAAACACTACTATGCTTTCTCATACACACTACTATACTCTCACATATATATATATATATATATATATATATATATATATATATATATATATATATATATATATATATATATATATATATATATATATATATATATATATAATAATAATAATAATTTCCTTGTATTGTCATTCTGTGTAACAATGTACACAGAACGAAATGTCGATTGCACCTGACCCGTTGTAGCGAGCCGATGCAGCCGCAGCCAACAGAGGGCGCCGCCGACCACTTTTTAAGTCTTAGGAATGACTCGGCCGGGGCGCGAACCACCGACCTCCCAGTCTCAAAGCGGGCGCCTTACCATCTAGGCTACTGAGCTGGTATATATATATATATATATATATATATATATATATATATATATATATATATATATATATATATATATATATATATATATATATATATATATATATATATATATATATTGTAATACTGTCATGCACTACTACGCTGTCACACACATACCAGTATACTCTCTCACATGACAATAAACTGTGCAACATCTACACACAGGTCAGTGTGTATCACCATGGTTACCAAAAGTACTCAAAGAAAAACAACACCGAGAGGTGAAGAGAAAAAAAAACACTTTATAGTGATAGCCATTTTAATGGTGTGTGAAAAAGAATAGTAGCTTGTCTGTGGTAGTAATGAACTGTGTGTGAGAGAGTACAATAGTCCTTGTGAAAGTCTATAGTAGTGCGTGGATGGGAGTATAGTTGTATGTAAATTGTTTTGAATTATTTTCATTGTCTCTTATAACGTTGTAAACATTGTATGCAACAAGACTATTTATGGCACTCCAGGATAAACATGCTATAAAGACTTTAAAGATTAAACAAAAGTAAAAGACTATCAGGATTCTATCAATCTATCTATCTACCTTGGTCATATCCCTCAAGAGGGGTGACCGACAGCAAGACAAACACATACAATAACAAAGAAAATAAAAGGGAAAAAGTAGCAAAAAAACACACACAAAAATTTTGGGACCATGGCCAACCCAATTGCCCAAACACCCAAACAAGTTAGGCACCTCGGCACCTAAGTTGGTCATGCTTTCGTCCCTCCAGATGAAACGGGACACCAGAAAGCAGCCATGTCACTCGGGTCAGGGTGACACAACACACTCTTTTGTTCAACAGCAGGGCCCGACAGCTTTCACTGGTTTACCCCTGCCGCATCATACGGGTGCCCAGCCCATCCTTAAGATCCCACAATCCCACTATCCTTTCACAACACCTATCCACTCCTTTCTATCACCAACAATCAGGATAAAAGAGAGAAATAATATTTACAACGTGGTGCTTAGAGAATGGTTATAATAGCGTGATATTTGTGAATTAAAAAGAATAGTGCATTGTAACAATAGTGCACGTTTTGTGAGCTCATTTAGTGTGGTGATGGCCCTTGAGAAAAAGCTGTCTCTGAGACTGTATTTCTTTGTTTTAAGAGCCCAGTAGCACCTACCAGGCTGCAACAGAGAGCGTATAGTAGTGCATAATGACTGTGTCTATATGAGAGTATAATTGGGCATGCGAGAGAGTATGATGTCATGTTATGATAGTAAAGATATTCACTTCTCAAACCGCCTTTAAAAAATATCGGGAAACACACTTGAGCAACATACAAACGTGCAAAATACACACAAAACAGACTAAGAAGATGTACTGCAAAGAAAACCCCTACCTCTACCCCTATCTATCTATCTATCTATCTATCTATCTATCTATCTATCTATCTATCTATCTATCTATCTATCTATCTATCTATCTATCTATCTATCTATCTATCTATCTATCTATCTATCTATCTATCTATCTATCTATCTATCTATCTATCTATCTATCTATCTATCTATCTATCTATCTATCTATCTATCTATCTATCTATCTATCTATCTATCTATCTATCTATCTATCTATCTATCTATCTATCTATCTATCTATCCATCTATCCATCTATCCATCTATCCATCTATCTCTGTCTGTGTCTGTATGGCTCCATTTAGCTGTTCTGCTTGGCTTTGACGCTGCCACAGAGGTTAGACTTAATGACACGTTGGGAAAGAAACGGCGGCGCGAAGGGGAGGGAAAGAGTCGGTGCAAAAGGGGCAGCTGAAAGGAAAGAGAGGAGGGGAAGGGGGGGAGAAACGAGGGATGTGAGGTACACGGAAGGAGGGCGAGCGAATGAGGGAATGCTTGACGGCTTAACTGACGGACAAAACAAAGCACCTGAGCCGCCAAACGTAATTGATTTTCGCGTTGATTAAAAGCAAAAACTCACTAAAGTGAAAGCGTTCCTCCACAAGTTTTTCTTCGAGAGGAGCTCTCCTGTAGAAACACAGAGAGGATAATGTGAATGCGAGAGCAAAAAACATTGTTAAAATCCACATCCGCTTTTGTGTGGAGTTCCTCAGGGTTCGATTATGGGTGCTCTGTATTAATGGAATTCATTGATTTATGTGTTTTGTACTGCTCATTTTCAAAGCCATCTGGAGCACTTTATATGGGGGTTTCAAGGTTTTTCAAGGCCAAATTCAAGCACTTTTAAGCAGTTTCACAGCCAATTTTCAATTTCTCCAGTACCATTAAATAAAACCATGTATTCTGCAAAGTCACGAATACTTCTGTAATTTACATATGCGATCTGTAATTTTGCATGAGCATTAATCAGAACATATGGTTTTGAGATCTTTGATAAATGGCAAATATATTTGTGGATCTGAACAAGTCGTGTGTAAAAATATCTTTGAGAGAAATACCCCCCCCCCACCCCCCAAAAGAGGTGTTGGGTAAAATAAAAAACATTGGGAAAGTCTACCTTCATTTTTTGCATGACCCATAATGAATGTCCATAATTGATTTGTAATCCTTGCACTAATACAAATTTCATAGAGCCCTGTTTAAGTGTAGCATGCGCATTGTTGTCTCGGGCTTGACCTGTAGAGGGCGATGACGCTTCTTTGGACAATGTTATACAAACTAATTCGAGTAGTCGTTGATCAAGAGGAAAGAAGAACGCAATGGCATAGCAAAGGCAACAGGTGGCAATTTGGGCGCAACCTGTGGAGGGCGGTGACGCTTCATTGGATAATGTTATACAAACTAATACCAGAAGTCGTTAAACAAGAGGAAAGAAGAAACAAAATGGCCTATGTGGTCTATCGAGTCAGACTGTCGAGAAACATGGTATCAATTTCAAGTATTTACAAGCACTTCATCCAAAACTCAATCACTTTGCAAACCTTGAAAACAACACATTTTTCAAGAATGTTAATGGATTTCGATCACCCATTCCCCAACCCTGAATATGAGAAGACAGTGTGGCTATTATTATGGCCTATACCAGGGGTCGAGAACCTTTGGATCGCGAGCCATGTATGGCTCTTTTCATGAGTATATATGGCTTAGATATAAAATTACACTCATGCAAATTTCATCTGAAGAGCTCTAATTGTGTCAAGCGCAGAGTCAAGACTATTAAGCACATAGCTAACCTAGCACTTTTTGAGTAGATGGTTCGGTCCAGTATATAAAGAACACACTCCCCACTACAGTTTACAGTCAAGGTGTCTCACCAACAGGTTTTGGCTGTACGTTGTTAAGGAATCCTTTATATAAAAGCTCAAAAACAGGTAATGTTCACTTTATGATAAAAACCCACAAAAAACGTAATCAGCCAGAAACGCCAGCCAAGCAAACAGTGCAATTTTAATGGGTGAGCGGTAGAGGTAGGCGGAGATATGTACACAGCGCACATCTATCTGCCCAGCGCCGTTTTCACCAAAGGTAGTTGAATACCCCTGTTTGCCGTATTTTGCGACATTTTTGCAAAATAACTTTGCTTGCACCTTGGTTTGAACCGGTTATTTTTGAAAAAAAATGAAAGCAAAAAATGAAGGCCAAAAATGAGCCTCAATGTTTTTTAGTAAATGCGGGAGGGAGACAAGTTTAGAGTGGTATAGTTGTTGATATGGGACACAGGCTCTGGCATTATTCTTATTTCATAAATTTGATCAAATCGTCTAATGTCACACATTGAAATAAAATGTGCTGAAATCTGTGATTTGGTCTGGAGAGCGGGTTGGGCGGTTTTGCTGAAATTTGTCTAATAAAAAACTTATATTTTTATTTTGCTATTATGGCTGTTGGGGTGAAAAAGGTTCCCGACTCCTGGTCTATACACTCATTGGCTGATTACTTGAATTGTGGTGACAGTAATGCCCTATGCTTAGGTTTTAATAGGTTCCAACCCATCCATAAAGGTGGCAATCTTTAAATGTGCTCACATAAACATAATCCGATGAAGTGATCAGGTGCAAAGGCACAACTCGTGGATCTCATTAGATCGTGCAGGTGTACCTAATGACGTATATACCCTTTGAGTGTCATACAATGAAATGATTTCACTCTCCTGTGCAACTTTTGCCCCTCGGGAGTAGGCGGCAATGAAGCAGATGTCAAAGTCGGGTCCCCGAACGATGTTTTTTGCCTTGGCGGGACCTCAATTTCACGCCTTGCCCAATGGAAGTCGCTCAACGTGCAAGATGGCAAATCACTTAACTACTCACTTTGGAAAACAAACAAAACGTCAACAGGGACATTTCTCATCAGGCCTTTGCAATTAGCGGCCATTATCGGTACCTGTGTGTCTGCGAAAACAGAAAAAAACACGGTAAACAAAAGTGATGCCAATGACTAACTGCAAAGGGGACATCAAAAACAGCACTTATTATCACCCGCAGGCAAAAGCGAAGGTGTAGATAATGTTTTTGTCGGGTATTTGAGTGTAAATATCAGTTTGTGTGTTTGTTTGTATGCCTTGCCACCCAAGAAAAGGGGTAAGGAGTTTGTATATGACCATCTTTTACAGGCAGTCAGGTAGGTTACCCTAAACATGAAAGATACCCCCAAATATTTGACCAGGCACGTTTTTTTTTTCCCAGAAAGACATTCCACTCTCCCAGGCCAGAACCACATTGAATATCAACACCATATTTTACAGGTAGTCAGATAGGTTACCCTAAATGTGAAAAACACCCGGAAAAAATAACTAACTCAGCACTTCAAGCAGCAGCTTCCCAGAAAGACATTCTATTCTCTCAGCGCCGAGCAAGTTTGGCAAGGATCATAATCATTTACAAGCAATCAGGTAGGTCACTCTAGAGGTGAAAACAGCATCCAGAGAAATGCCACCCAAAATAGTTTTGTGTCTCAACGCGGGTGATGCTCTAAAGGCACACAGACATTTTAGTAACATTTTCTTGTTTCTGAAGTATAGTAGCAAAACATGTTCTTAATGATTAAATACACTTTAAGAGCCTTTTTCCACTGCATTCATTTAATTAGAACAGATAACGCAAAGCCAGTACTTACATTTGTTAAGCAACGGGAAATTAATGAGTAAAATCTTGAAAAGTTAAAGAGTAGTCCTGCATTTAAAATATCCCCATTTGCTGATTGTTGGTCATGAGTGGCCCTGCCTATTTTCAACCAAATAATTAAATACTTCATCAAAGGAGTAATCAGTGGCAAGAGGCTATAAAATATTCATTTAAGGGGTTCTTGCTTGAAAAAAAATGTATGTTTAGGATTTTTTTAATAATCAAACTCTTCACACAAGCCACACTTAAGCGGAAATTTCCGTTCTGGTGGGTTGTCAGGGCCAGCAAGGCCTTCTCTGCTGGCCTAAAAAAATATCAGAATCATTTAATGTGAATCATATTTTGTTCATGAATACTTGTTGAATAATTCAAAATTTTCAGTCAGCTTCCTTTCATTGCTTTCCTTTTGGTTGGGCTACTTCCAGATGTACTTGTAGCTAGGTTCAGAAATCTACCTAAATGGCTTCACACAAAATCCTGAAAGCTGTGTACAGTCACATCAGTGTTCAATAAGGCTGCTAATCGGATTCCAAGTTAGAACTGCGCCTTCTAGCAGGCCCTGAGGAAACGTCAACTGTTTCACAAACTATGAGTGGCTAGGTGGTAATCCACTAAAGCGATTGCGATAACAGCCGCTAATCTTGGAGAGGCCTAGCTGCACAATACATATTGGTGTGTTGATTTATCAAATACAGTTCAGACAACACAAAAGCGAGCATGCCTTATGCAAGCGGGAAAAGGTTTTCTTCGCCACTTTTCGCCTAGATGTAAGATATTTAGCCTGAGCCTAAGCCTGACCTGGATTTTAGACCAGGGCAGTCCAACTAGGTCACTCATTACGAGTTTCTCTCTCGCTGACTTTCATTTTTATGATCCACCTGTCATTTTTCGTCATTGTCTCTGTTTATACAGTTTCATTCAACTTAGATTTCGTTACAAAAGGCAGGCTTTACCTTTCGCGGGGACAGCCCTTATCCCCACTGTTCCACCCGAGTCCTCATAAATAAATAAAAAAATTCAATTCCAACAGCTGGCTCATAAAATTGGTTCCTTGGCAAATTACATCACTAATTCAGACCAGAGCTTAAAGCCTACGTTTAAAATGCACGGACCGCCACTAAATTTCCGAGAGTGTAAGAAATGCAAACTGCATTTTAAGTGATACTACTGTTTAAACAAATCCTACGGAGCATTTACAGTGTGGTTCAAAGACGTTTACATTCTCCGCTCCAGATTTAACTCGAGGCAAGCGTGTTAGTGTTTCATTGGTTTTATTTCGGAAGGGAATGCATAACATTGCGCTGTTTGCGTGGAGTCACGGCCCGGCGAGCCAAGTTTTTGACCGACATGCGTTTGTACGGTCTTGGAAAAAGGCATGTCATTGCTGAGATTCGCTGGCTTCCATCGAGACCGTAATTGGCTAGAGAATGAGAAAGAAGATAATCTTATCCCGGTAACCAGGTGGTTAGGGTGCCAACAAAACTCCATGTAAAACTCTCATAGCGCAGATACGCTAAAACCGAACATTGACGGATATAGTCAACGATGGCGTTTCTTTAAATGTCCCCGTCAACAGTGCAGGAAAAAAGTCCAGACAATTCAATTAAATAATTTGCTTATCGTATGATCTGTAACATGCTGTTTAGCTAAAATAACCGTTTCCAGGATACAAGTGGAGTTTTTGTATAGGCTGGCATGATAAAACGTTAAATAAGGGTAGTTCAATATATTTGGTTCACTCTCTTTTAAACTTAAGCTAGGCTCAATAGAGTTTAAATTCTGGGAATATTTTTCCTGGAGCCCATTATGGTTTATGTTATAAACCTGAACTTAAGTCCTGCTACTGTACAATTAAATTTGTACATGGAAGTGTCCAGTTTTTGGAGGATGATTGACGATTGGTGTGGGAGGCAGGAACTGGAAAAAGGGGTGCTCCAAACGAGGACGTTTTTATTAACAAACCAGGACCAAAGTAACAAACTAGAGGGCATAGAGCAACTAATATAATGCCAAAACAAAAAACAAATTGTAGAAAACAACAAAGACAAAAACAGAAACCAGAAATGACAAGGTGCAAAGTAACAAAAGAAACCAGAAACAAGTAACCTGGCGTATTGGTGGAAATGAAACAGCAATTACCCAATGACGTGTGACGTTCAAAATGTACTTTTAAAGGCTTCAGAATAATTGAGCACAGGTGCGTGATAATTGGGCACACTTATGCCCAGTTCAAACCCCGGTTGGGGACCTCTGGTCGTAAGAGACCTTAACAGGAAGGCTATCATAGCTAACGGACTGCTTAAACTGGCGTCTTAGTATCAGAGATTTTGGGTGAAGTCAAATAAAATACAATGTAATTTAGGGATGATATCGGACCGATATGAATATCAAACTGGTACAGTTTAATATTTACTGTCCAGAACTGGGTCACCAAGATTTCTTCGACCTATGGATTGGGTCCAAAAATAGTTCACCAGTGATGGTCCATTGTGATTTCCTAGGAAATTTTAAAGCGTAAACAATGGAAAAGATTTATCGGAAGGGTATCATATTGGCTGTATCAGTTTTCTGACATAATCGTAACATAATCAGTGTCTTCACATTTGTGAGGAATTCTCAATAACTCTCAATACATATGTGGTTGACAGCCTACTTTAGCCGTACGCCCAAGAGATTACAAAATAATGCATTGATGACATAATTATAACATAGTAATAAAACTATAGTTAAGTCACGATCAATTCTCAGTATTAACTTTTAACACATTTGAAGTTCACCGCCTAGTTTTGCCATACTAGTAAGCATCATAGCACAATGGTTTCTATTACTCCGTTTTGTGGTTTATGTCGCTTCCTCATTTTTCTTATTTTCATTTGTACATGTTTTTATTTCCAGAAATGTTTGGACAATGATCAGGAACCCTTTCACTGCTTGTGATGCATGTTCAGAATAAATTAATGATAACAACAACAATAATGTAGTAATGATATTATACTTATATAATAGTAACACAACAGGTGATTTTCTTTGGAAATGCATATCAGTAATGACGCTAATTAGAAATGCATATCAAGTTTTTGGTTCAAAATGATTGGTGACCCCTGGTCTAAAAATGAAAGTTATTTCATTAATTTAATCTTTCCAAATTAACATGTGACTAAAATTTATAGCAGTTGGGGTATTGGTCACATGTTCCAGGTAATTTGGCCCAAAAAAATGTGAATCGCTGATTATTGAATTATTTACTTTTTTAGGAAACAGAACCACCAAATACAAATATTTATTGAATATGTTCTTTTGCCATGTGTTATTTTGCTAAATCAAGTAACAGTGATTGTAAATGGTCCACGTGCTAGAGTGTTCTATACAATAATTAGATAATAATTAATACAAAAGTAATGAAATAATTACTGTCATTTAGTAACCCTTTTACTGTCAATTACATACAAACAGACCCTCGCATGCGCTTATATGGGATAAGTAATAAATGCACTTTTTATAGTTGCACACCAAGCAATAGTTGTGGTCGCTAGCCCGTCGCTATGTGGAGCTGGAAACTACGAAGGATTTGGAGTACACCGACAGTGTCTTGCAAAAGCATTCAACTCTATCTTCCCAGTCCCTGCTGAAGAAAAGCAACCCCAGAGCATGATGCTGCCACCACCAGGTTTGACAGTAGGGATGGTGTTTTCAGGGTGATGTGCCGTCCTACCCTTACACCACAAGTAACACTTTGCATTCAGCCCAAAAGGTTACATTTTGGTCTCATCTGACCCGAGAGCACCTTGTTCCACATGCTATCTGTGTCTCCTTGCAAGTGCAAAACGGGCCTTTTTATGGTGTTCTTTTTGAAAGGGGGTTATTCTTAAATCTCTTCAATAAATGGCAGATTAATGCAGACTACGACTAATAGGTGGTTGTCTTGTGCATATATTGTGTGCTTAATGACTTACTGACACACATTTAGGTCAACATTGACAAGACCTACTTTCTCTAGGCACAATAAAAGCGGCATGTTCTTGCCCCATTAAAAACTTTCGTATCACAGGGAGCATATCGTTTTGAAAAAGAATATAGAAAATACACACAAGAATGCATTGAAAGCTAAGAGGGTTAGCCATCTGGCTTCGGTTATATACATCATATAAAAAGCTCATTCAGATATTGGCGATGCAAACTTGGCTCGGACCCTGGCTCCCACCAGTGCCACCACTCCTCCCAGTCTAGACATCAGAGTAAAAATGTGGCGTAATGTAAAAAGACTGCAAAAGAGCCAACGTATTGCTGGGCTGTATGTGCCTGATTTTTGGGACTTTCCTTGTTTTAGTGTAATGGCGAACTCCCACTGACTACATCAGCTAACATATGACATCAGGGGTTTATAAATGACCCATTTGGAAGCTTGTTTATGATGAATTTGTCAACAGTTCTACCTCGTAAATATTATATACGGTAATCCCTCGTTTTTCACGGCAGGGTGCATGGAATTAAAACATGCCCGGTGCTATTAGTGTTGCTCAGTGAGCAACTGTAAATCATATTCTTCGATTACAATTTTTAGCCTAGAACAAAGGTCAGGGTACCTATGGCTCACAAGTCATATTTGGCGCTTTTCATGAGTACATATGGCTCTAAAGAAAAAAAAAAAGAGCTTTAGTAATTATCTAATGTATTGTTACATGTGGAGCCGCATGTCACACAAGGAGAGCCAGGACATTAATGGCTTCTCAAAAGGTGCAATCCAGTTTATACAGAACACAATTTTAACTTTGGTTTACAGCCCCCGTTTTGGCTGTAAATAGCTAAATAACCCTTTATACGGAAATAATCCTTTATATGTTCGATGTTCCGACATTTCTTGATCGAAAGCCACACAGAACATACTTTGAAATTAAAAGCTCTATGAAAGCAAATTGAGCAATTTGATTTGGTGAGTGGTAGGAATAGGCAGAGCTTTTCACAGGGCGCCCGCACTCCTCCTCACCCAGCGCTGTCTGCGTCCAAGGTAAATACGTTATTATTCTTGTTTGTAGTATTTTGTGACACCTTTAAAAAATAACTTTGCTTGCATCTTGCTATGAAACCATTCTTATGGACAAAAATGACAAAATGAGCCTCAACACTTTTAAGTAACAGCGGGGAGGGAGACACATTTTAATTGGTATATTTACATTGATATGGGACACAGGCTATGTCATTACTATTATTTCATAGCTTTTATCAAATCATCAATCGTCACACAGTGAAATAAAATCTGCGGATTAATAAGCTTTTGTCTGGAGAGCGGGTTTGGCTGTTTTGTTAGCTTTTGTATATTGCAGGCTCTCTCCAAAAAAAGTTGAATTTCCTTAATGGCTCCTTGGGTCAAAAAACTTCCAGACCCCTGCTATAGAATAGTTATGAAAAATAAATTGTGTTCGTACCAACAAAACTAATCGGATTAGGCCTCACTACCTCATTGCAAGGCTTTTTCACAGCTGAACAACAAGGCACTCTAATGTTGTCACATTAGTGTAAAGCCAATTTTCCACACGCTGTCAAAAATATTTTTTTTCTCATTGTGCTCATCCTTGCTCTTCTTTTTGTGTGCTCATTTGTGGCAAACAACCAGGCACTCTAATCTGAAATTACAATTCAGATACTGTGCTGTCGTTTTAGATACAAAATGTTAAGGAATTTTTTCAAATCAGTTATAATGACGGCACCTAAAACGTTTAAGTTCAACTGTCTTTGTGGAGAAATGTTCAGTCTTATTTAGTTCTTGAACTTTGTCTGCAATACGCAAATGAAGGAATCCTTCATGTAGTCGCCATTCGTGGAACAGTTTTCTTCACTTTGTTATCTCCCAGGTTGCAACAAAGCATCCAACAGTAGTGAAGGAATGCAATCCACTTTTAAAATCTATTTTGCGCTCCACTAATTTCTCCAGAGGTGATGCAATCTCACATTTTCTCACTTTCCACTAATACTTGGCTGCTGTTGTGTCACAGGCTATGACACAAATCTTTGTTGATATGTTATATTTTTAGATTTCTATGGGATTAAAAAACGGCTCTCATCTTTTTCCATTTTCAAGCAATTTTGAAAAAGCCCCAGGGAGCCACGAGGTAGTGCTAAAACGCCACATGCAACTCAAGACCTCCAGGTTGCCGATCCCTGTCCTTGGCCTTCTACACAAAAACAATCAAAACTTTGCTTAACCCTTAACTTTCTGATTACCCTTGGGCAGGCCACCAGACTGTTGACAAGAAAAGACGTGTCTTCACAATAACACCAGTCACTGAAATCCGTCATGCCACATATCATTGGAAAGTGCAAACTTTTCAAATTCAAGATATGATTTTAAATTACACCCATCACAGAAACATCACCATCATTCTGAAACAAGGTACCCAAAAACTATAAATCCTGTATAACTCAACAAAGAAGTGCGCTAGTATTCCACTCCTCAAACGATTCGAATAGCGTCCAGTCAATCCAACTGTGTCAAATGTTTACTCCAAAACTCATCAGAATGCCCATAGATAACAAAAACATCCTCTAAAAGCGTTTCTGTATCATTTGACGGTCCTTCTTCTAATCCATCTCTTTCGTTCGATTATTTCCTTTTACAAGTACAGTGGAACCTCGGTTTTCGAACGCCTCTCAGTTCGAACAAATCGGAGTCCGAACAAAAATTTAGAGAAATTCTTGCTTCGCTGTTCGGTGAAAAAATCGGAGTTCGATCGACGGTAATGCGTGAGTGCGTACGCTAGGGTGCGATGCTGAGCGGCGTACGGGTGTATATGGGGCGGCAGTAGCTCAGGAGGTAGAGCGATCGTTTCAGGATTAAGGGATCCCAGTTCGAATCCCCAATACCCCCAATAAGCAGGTCAGCGCCTTACATGGCTGCACAGATCACGGCCGCTATTGGGAAACGTGAAGCACAATGTAAAGCGCTTTGGGAAGTCATTGACTTGAAAAGCGCTATATAAATGAAGATCATTTCATTTCAGATCATATGGCTCTTTTCGTGACCAACTGTTATCGCGTGCGGACGTGCTTCGTTTTGCTTTTGCTTTTAATATAGGTGTACGAAGTGTTTTAGCCCCTAATTATGCCTCCGAAGAAAGTCAGTGCAAGCAGCAAAGTTGCTACAGGTGAAAAAAGAAAAGTAGTGCGTACAACTATTGCATTTAAGAAAGAAATAATAGCAAAATATGAAGGAGGTGTGCGAGTGTCTGATCATGCTAGGGAATACCCGACCGTCCACCTGTGCCTTCTGATGACCACCACAAAGGTAAGAAATCCTATTCATAATTCTTTTCTTTATCCTTTTTTTTATTTTTACACGTTCGTGTTAGCAACCAACCAAAAAACAACGATAAACACCACTATGTAAATACTACAAAAATACTACCGAAATACGAAAATACAACTACTATGGAAATACTTAAAGAATAACGCGAATGTACGATTAGCCTGGGTTAGCTTTATGTTTACCTTGAACATTCAAGGTAAACATTAAGGGTGTTGGAACGGAGCCCAACTTTCAGGGTGTTAGAACGGAGCCCCCTTTCCAATGAACCGCTCACCACTTGTTGTAGAGACCCGGGTGCTAAATGACCTTTAAACGACCTGATTTTTCTATTTTTACACGTTTATGTTAGCGTAATCTTTCCTTAGAAAGATTACGATAACGCGAACGTACGATTAGCCTGGGTTAGCTTCATGTTTACGTTAAACATTCAAGGTAAACATTCAGGGTGTTGGAACAGATTAAAACGATTTACATTATTTTTACTGGGAAAAATGATTTTGGTGATCGAACAAATCGGTTTTCGAACAGGGTTCTGGAACGTATTATGGTCGAGAACCGAGGTTCCACTGTAAACAAATTCTTAAAATGATTTACAATTGGGCTATTAGCCTCTGACCCTTCGATTGACACCACTCTTGACCAATTTCAAGCTTTTTGACCTACTTTAGCTCCAAAAATCTTTAGCCTGAAGTGTTTTTTTCAAATGATGATTGACAATTTTGTTACACAATAAAATTCCCAACATGAATTTATGCATATTTATTATGTGTATTCAAAGCATAGCCGAAAACAAACATGCGCAATCAACTCAGGATCTGTTTTTATGCGCGATGAACATGTGCAAGTGTGCACAATTAGTGATTGACTTCTAAGAAGAGAAGTCAAACAATTACAACTCTTCTACAATGTCCAAAAATCGGCCAAAGTAAAATACATGGTTGCAAACGTTTTAGAGATGTAAACTGGTCGTCTCGAAATGGCCCCTTTTGGAAACCTGTAAGATACGTTAGGTTTTTCAGATAGTGATCCAATTAGACCTGGGACCAGGTAAGGCTTCATGCTATAGTCCCAGCTGTTTTACAGTTAAGATGCCCATGCTACACTACTTTGCAGGTATTTGATTGCAAAAATAAATTCAGGCGAGAATAATTTTAAGGGGTTATTTCAAATTGGGACAAAACTTGTAAAGTTACCTTTTAAAGACCCCAAAAACCTCCATAATATCCAAAGGGTTCAAGAACATTCAATTTACTTTGGGTACGTCTTGAATTGGGATTTTAGGCAAATTTTACAGGACTGTTAAAGGGTTATAACACTCGTAACCACTTCAACTAATTACCACGTAAAACAATATGTAAACTGGCTTGCAAGGGTGCTGGTGTTCTTTCGTTGAAATCACAGCTCAAGATGACAAGGAAAATACATCCTGTCTCGGAAAAAAATGCAATACACGGATGAAATAGAAATCGATTTTAAGCAAAAACAAGTACTATTTCGTCACATTTGCATGTTTAAGAATTTGGGATTAACTTTAACAATCATTGCCAAGAAAACAACTGCTGAATGAATTTGTCTTTCTGCTGGCTCTCATCAGCTTCTCAAACGTGTTGGCTGGCCACTAGCATTGCTTGTAAAGCAAAGTGTCCCATATTGCGCTTAACACAAGAAACAATTGGCTTTTTTCAGATTGATTTGACACAAAATCTGAGAAAGTGGCCGCCGGAGCGTGCAGACACTAAACATGAGTCCGAAATAACAGCCTTACTGTTAGAAACAAACCGTAGAGCGACCTGTTACTTATTACAAAACAAGCTGGTCTGAATAAGTGAAAAGAAAAATAACAATATTTACCTCAGCTATAGCTTCTTGTAACTTCTTTTTTTTTACGTTTTAATGAGGCAATAAATATTCAGCTTTAAACTCTTTAAAGGAAAAGCTGTTTAAAAACCGGTCGTTTATATGATTGGCTTTTATTGACCTGTCATCACTAGGAACGCTTTTTGCTTTCTGGCTCGTGTTGCAAATTTTTTCCGAAGAAAAAGAAATCGCAACGCTATAACGTAAACGGGCCGCTATTATCGAATAAAACGGCTTTACAGAGAAGTAGGAATCGTCGGCGCAGATGTTTATGGCGTAAGAAAACAAATGAGGCTTTAATGCGGCGTAGGCTGCGGTCATTTATGCGTTTAATGGGTAATAAAGAATGTCGTTTTTGAGATTTCCTTGGTGACTCTAAAAAATGAATAGTGTAGAAGTAGGGGAGGGTGCACATCTGTAAGGTTTCAGAATAAACTAGCGTATTTTGAAGATTATAAAGCGCACCTAAAAGCACCAAATTGCCAAGAATGTGAGAATGCATACAGTGGAATACGGTGGATAAGATTGGAAATACATACAGTATCTATAGGTGTGTGTTATATGGTGTACTTCAGTAGGGGTGGAACAAAAAAGAAAAAAAAACATTCACGTATATATATATATATATATATATATATATATATATATATATATATATATATATCGTGATTTATTTTGAAAATTGATGTTTCTCCACAGAATCAATTTTATGACCTCATATCCAGTAGTATTTCCATAGTAGTATTGTAGTATTGTTTTAGTTTTTCTGTAAGGTTTCTGTAGTATTTTTCAAGTATTCCACGATAGTGTTTTCTTGGTATTTTTGTAATTATACGGTAGCTGTAATAAGTAGTGATTCTGTTGTAATATTTCTGTACTAGTATGTTTGTATTATGCCATTATGGTAGTGGTATTTTTTCGTTGTACTTCTGTAGAAGTATTTTTTAAGTATTTCCATAGAAGTTTTATTGTCATATTTCGGTAGTATTTTTGGTTGTTTTTTGGTTGTATTGTTGCTGCAGTTGTATTTTTGTTGTGTTTCAGTTCTAATATTTATGTGGTAATATTTTTCTATTATAGTATTACTGTAGTATTATTTTTGTATTATTTGATTATCCATCCATCCATCCATTATCTGCACCGCTTATCCTCAGTAGGGTCGCAGGGGCGCTGGAGCCCATCCCAGCTATCTTCGGGCAGTGGGCAGGGGACACTCTCAACTGGTTGCCAGCCAGTCACAGGGTATACAGAGGCAGATAACTCACTCCCTCATTCACACCTAGGGACAATTTGACCCGCCAATTAACCTGACATCCATGTTTTTGAAATGTGGGAGGAAACTGGGGGTCCCGGAGGAAACCCAGACAAGCACATGGAGAACATGCAAACTCTGATCTCATGACCTCAGAACACATGAACTAACTACTGTGCTGCCGTGCTGCCCTGTATTTTTTCATTAGTATTTTTAAATTTTCATATTAAAAGCAAAAGAATATATTAGGTCCCTGTTTTTTGCCGAACAAGTATAAAAAGTACGTACACTTATTAAACCAATGTCATCACACTGTTTTTATTCACGGTGCCAGAAACTCATATTTGAAGAGTGCATTCTTCACCTGTGTGTCAATAATATTTCAAAAGACACAGACAGAAAATAGGAAGTATTGAAATATTATACAAGCTCTTTTACGTACGTACACATATAAACCAAAATGATCAGACTATTTTGACTCACAGTGCCAGAAACACTGATTTGTATAGTGCATTTGCATAGGTTGAACAGTTTCACCAATTCTTCATCCAAGCATCTATAACATTGCGAAAGAAAGAAACCGATTTCAGTCTTTCAACAGAATATGATACAAGCTCTTTTAGGTATGTATACATATTTAACTGAGAGGTTATTGACTCAAAGGTGAAGAAGTGGAGAGACACTATGCAAATCGGTGTTTCTGGCACCATGGGTAAAAGTAATGCCTTTTTGGGTGTCATCTGTACCACTGGTGGTCTAGTGGTAAAGTGCCAGCACAATTCTCTATTTTGGCACTTTTGTTATAAGACCCAAGCGTATAAAGAGACCAACGGTAATAGCTGTTACAGTAGTCTCAATTTCTTATGCCTACTGTATGAAATTATATGACAGAAGACTATTTTAGTGGGGCGCCTTATAATCCGGTGCGCCTTATGGTGTGGAAAATACGGAAACTTTGAACAAGTCTGTAATTTCAGAAGTTATAGAGGGAAAAAATGGTATTCCAGTTTATTCAGTGTTTATTCTGGATTTTTTTCTACATTCAGTATGTTTTTGCGGCAATTTAGCACTCGCATGCAATGCGCATAGCTGGCAGGCGTCAGGGAACTCATTAACCTTTAAAACAGCGGACCGTTTTAATTTCACCGTCACTCTAATTGATCCTTTGAAAGATGAAAATTTACATATGTGCATAAATGATCGTCGGCCAAATTGACAGGGACAATTATGGCAGCGACCGCGGATTTCAAACATGTTCATGCTGAAAACGTGGACTTGTTTAAAACAATTAGCGAAATATCAAATAAGCAGCGGTTGCAAATGTCTTTGTGTTTTTTTTTTCTAAAACACTTCTTTTGGCTTGAAGGTAATGGATGCCGATCAATACAGGAGAAATGATATTTTGCAGGTATAATTAAGGGCAAAAAAATGTGCTTTTGAAAACACTCAAGGGAAAAAAGAAAGTAGAAATAAATTAAAGAAATGTAAATAATTGATCTTATCGTAGACAGATTTTTTTCTGTTAGCATGAATTATCCTTAATGCTTCCAAATTATATTTAAAACACAAATATGTAATAAAGTACTGTAACAAAAAAAATATTCTGACAATGCAAACGAGGACATTTTTTTTGCATTATATTTGCATTTCAGTCGGAAGATAAGAAAAAAAACACTAACAGACAAAATGAAGGACTGGAAAATGTACTTTTAAAACCCCAAATGTCTTTAAAAGCTAGAATAAGAAAATAGCATTGTTAAAGTAAAACTTTTTTGCAGTCGGATTTATTTTACTGTAATATTTTACTTTATGCTGCCAAAATCCTGAAGAAGGAACAAGAAAATATTATTTAGAAACATTTTTTAAATTGTATTATATTTAAATGTGGCAGCACGGCGGCGCAGTGGTTAGCGCTTGTGCGGCACAGTTCATGTCATGGGAACCTGTCGTGGGTTCACATCCAGCTCCAGACTTCCTGTGCGGAGTTTGTATGTTCTCCCCGTGCTTGCGTGGGTTTCCTCCGGGCACTCCGGTTTCCTCCCACATTCCAAAAACATGCATTTCAGGTGAATTGGCCGGTCCAAATTGTCCCTAGGTGTGAATGAGCGAATGAGTTGTCTGTCCCTGTGTGCCCTGCGATTGGCTGGCAACCAGTTCAGGGTGTCCCCTGCCCACTGCCCGGAGATGGCTGGGATGGGCTCCAGCCCCCCCGCGACCCTAATGTGGATAAGCGGTATGGCTAATGAGATGAGAGATATTTAAATGTTTATTCCTGACAAAGCCAAACTGCACAAATATATTTAAACAACAAAAAAAAGCATAAAAAATGTGAAATTAGATAAATCGTTTAAAAGTAAGACTAAATTGAACTGAATTATCTCCGAGGGTAAGATGATATTTTTTTTAATTATGGGAGATTATTACTTTTCAAACACTGATACCCATTCCTTGATTCTTGGAGTTTTATTCTGCAAAAAAACGAAAATAATTTGCTTAGGAAAGAAAATATGGTAAAATACGTAAAACTACTAGAAATGAAAAAAAGTTATCTGCAGAAAATAGTCTTAAAAACTTGTTTATATTGCATTTTTTTGTTTGTTTTTAGATTGATATAATAATGGCAATGCATAAATACTATTAGGTCCTGTATACAATTTTTGCAGTTTTTATTTTTAATTATCTTAATGATGTCTGTGTGTTGTCTGTACAGCCGTTTGAGACTTGTTGTGACTAAGGGTTTTACAAATAAACGTGGCTTCACCTTTCTAGGTAGTGAGTTAACTCGGCTGCCAGTGAATGAGTAAAAGTAGACCAAAAATTCCAACTAATGAGTCATTTCATCTCCACATTCAACTTCTAACATGTGCCTAGCCAATTCGAAGAGCTTTCAATCAAATATACAATTACGTGCGGCTGCTCTGGCATGTACGATAATTGGCCAAATTTACACCTGCAGAAAAGGGATCAAATATCAAGATTTAAATTCCAGTCAGCCTGTTAATGTCAAAAGTCATGTTTGGCAGCGTTGAGTCAATCCGACCAAACCAGGGCTTAATGCGTTTCGTTTCGAGTTTTACTGTGAAATAAAAGAAAAATTGGCGATTTAAATCCGAGCAAGCTTTTAGCGTTTCCTCAAGTTTGCCATCTCCAAATGGCCACGTTGCACCGAGGAAAAACATCAAAATCAACATCAACATCGGTGAGAGGAGCCCCTCGGGAGACACTGGGACCACGCAGTCCGGCCCTTATTATGTGTGGTTGCATAACGAGGATTACAAATGGATCTTCTAATTACAGCAGGAGGGTCAGTGTTAATTAGTGAGTCCTAAACATCCATCCGTCAAAGCTATTTCAATTTCCAGGGAGTTCGTTTAAAATGATTGCGTTTTCTGTGCTGGGCAATTAATTCTGTCGCCGAAAGACCCCCCAAAAAATCAATTAAAAGATTTACAACATGAGCGTTACATAGCATTGTGTTAAAATTAATTGAAAGAAAAATCCCCTCATTCAAATACTTGGTTTTATTAAATGACTTTGTAATTGCGCTGCCTTACTTGATTTAGTCAAGTCGAGAACAATTGTTATTAACCAAGCAGGTCATTCTTTAAGAGCTGAGTTGATGGCAAGAAAAGAGAAAAAGGGAACAAAAGCGCGCCGCTGGGATTGTGGATTCGCTCAGAAAAACAAGGCTAATACTTTGACGTGTAGCGTTGTTGGAACGTCGACTACTGAGCATTTTTTAGCACCGGTGAATAACGTTGACTTTGGAGACGAAAGACATTTCACTTGTTCAGTGGCATTGATGGATACAGATGTTAAAGGTTTTCCCAAATTCTTAAAAATGACAAATGTGAGGAAATAGCACATGTTTTTTCCAGGAAATCTAAATATATTTTTCATCCGTATATTCCAATTATTTTCCGGGATAATGTATTTTGAAGACAGCATGTCTTGTCTTAACATTGTCATCCTGACCTGTGATGTCATCGGAAGAACACCCATCCATCCATCCATTATCTGCACCGCTTAGCCTCGGTAGAGTTGCAAGGGTGCTGGAGCCCATCCCAGCCATGCTTCGGACAGTGGGCAGGGGACACCCTGAACTGGTTGCCAGCCAGTCGCAGGGCACACAGGGACAGACAATTCACTCGCTCAGTCACACCTAGGGACAATTTGGACCGGCCAATTAACCTGACATGCATGTTTTGGGAATGTGGGAGGAAACCGGAGTGCCCGGAGGAAACCCACGCAAGCACGGGGAGAACATGCAAACTCCACACAGGAGGTTCGATCTCATTACCTCAGAACTATGCCGCACACGCGCTAACCACTGCGCCGCCGTGCTGTCCTCGGAAGAACATATTTCCCCATATTGTTTTACGTGTTAGTCACAATGGTTACGAGTGTTTTAAGCCAATATTCTGTGTTTCTTGTGAAGAACGCCTAAAGATTTCTCCGCAGGTGGATGCAGTAATGGTACAACAAAGGGCGAGCAGACATTAAATGCTAACTGGCAAAAAGAAACACAAAAAGAGCTGCCAATGGGGGGGAACCATAAAAATGCAAGGCTGGCTGACCAAAAACATACCGTGAGCAACCAAGCTAACCAGGAACCAACAACGACAAGCAGAAATGGCTACGGCGATAAACACAAAACCAGCCAGGAATAACCAAGGTATATAGCTAAACGGGCGTTATCCCAGGCTAGTTGATCAATAAACATGCAGTGAGCAGCCAGGCTAACAAAGAACCAACAATGAAAAGAAGCAAGGACTACGCCGATAAACAGGAAGGTGGCCAGGAGTAAACCAAGGGACAGAGCAAAACTTGTGTTAACGCCAGACTAGCCGGCCAAAAAATAGACAGTGGGCAGGCAAGGAGCGCCAACCGGGAGCAAACCAAACAGTAAAGCCCTCGGCAGTTCCTTTGTCAGAACCGCTCTGAGGCCCCTAGCCAAAATCAAGTTGAAAGTAGGTACCAGCAGGGATCTTGTAAATGTCCCAGGACTAACACTCCTTTGAAGACCTGGAGAAGCAGCTGCAGTTCCTTCAGCAAATTGTCGGAACCGCCCTGAGTTGAGATATTCTTCTGGCCTCAGAGAACACCAAAAATATCGGATTGATGGAGTTGGCGGTGCCATTGGGGGACCGCCTAGGGCAGGGGTCGGAACCTTTTTGACTCAAAGAGCCATAAAAGCAAAATATATTAATTTTTTTTTGGGAAAGAGCCACAACATATATTATGAGACAACATATTGCTAAACCCGCGCCCCAGACAAAAGGAAAGTGTTTAGCACATTTATTTTTGTTGATTTGATAAAAATTATGAAAAGAGAATAATGCCAGAGCCCGTGTCCCAAAATCAACAAACATACCAATTTAAACTTGTCTTTTTCTTGCAATTACTCAAGATCGGTTAAACTCATTTTGACCCTTTTTTCCTACATATTGGTTTCAAAACCAGATGCAAGCAGTTATTTTGTAAAAACGTCACAACATTCTGCAAACAAGGAGCCTGATGTGCTCACCTTTGGCCAGACGGCGTAGGGCGAGAGATGGGAGGGAGTGCTTGCACTTTTTGCATAGCTGCACCCTTCCCTCCCACTCACCCAATCAAATAACTTTAAATTCTCTTCCGGCTTATTGGCATATTTGGTTTGTTCTGTGGATTTCATCATAAGGTATCTGAACACTGAACACAGATTATATAGTGATCTTTGATATAAAGGGTTCTTTAGCATTATACAGCCAAAACAAGTCCTTTTTTTTTTTTTTTTTTGGTGACACCTTGACTGTAAATTGTATTGAAAAACGTGCCCTATTTATTCTGCGAAGTACTGCTTCGTAATTCAGCTTTGGTTTGGCTATGCGTGTATCTGAACGAGATTTGCATGCAACCAAATTTGTCTCTGAGCCTCAGGTACTCATAGAAAGAGACATATATAGCTCACGAGCCATAGGTTCCCGACCCATGGCCTAGGGAAAGACTACGAAAGGAAGAAGACCAAGTACAAACAGCTGGTCATTGACTGTCGGCAGCAGGGCTGGAAGGCAAGATGTATGCCTATTTAGGTTGACAGCAGAGGATTTGTGGGGCACTTACTCCACAGAGTCTAGTGCTCTCGCCACCGTGATCCGGGATTGATTCCCGTTGCATCCGATGTTTTGATTGGGGTCAGCAATATTTTGTGACTGATCAAGAAGTGAACAAATACCGTAATAAAAACCTCATGTAGAATGTTCACCCAAACTTTGCATTCTTATTTAAGTTAAAAACATGTGCGTTTTACACAAATACGGTGATTAATTTCAAAGTACAGTGTCTGTAACAACAATAAACAGCACCTTACACAACGACATCATTTTTAAATGTAAAATCCAGGCAATCATTCTGTCATCCATGTTTTTACCCTCTCATACACAGCCATTCTTTGCCACAGAGCCGTTTTCGTCAGTTATGATTTCCTTTAAGAACTAAACAGACTACTATTTCCTGACAAAACCACTCAAACTGTTCACCTAACCAGCTGTTTCTGTCAGTACCGACTTTCCTTAAGAACTCAACAGACTACTATTTCCTAAAAAAACACTCAAACCGTTCACTTAACCAGCCGCAAACTCAATTTTAGGCTTCTGATCTTCCCAATGACAGCTGAGTGACGCAGACATTTTGTCCAGTAAGTGATAGGTCCACCCCTCAAGTAGTATATCCCTCCGTTTGTTTGATTTGTTTTACCCGTCTCTAACCGCGGCTGATCCTCGTCACCTAGCTGTTTTCCCTTCTCAGCGGGCGTGTAACCACACTTCTCGGAACCCAAATTCAGGTGTGTGAACGCTGTTGACGAGTAACATAAATGCATGGTGTTGGATGGAAAGACAGCTCTCCTCTGCTGATAGCAGTGGCAAAAAAGGAGCAAATATCCCCCTGGACCGGCCATCTTGATATTATTACTGACAGTCTTCCACCCACCTAGAGTGCAGTTGCACACCAACACAATCTGCACACACACACATAGGTGAGCACCAGCGGCGGGTATCTTCTCCGACACCCGCCGGCCTGAGTGCAAAATGCCCGCAGCAGATGGCAGAATGCTATTTTCCCAGCATGCTTCCTTTAACCAGGTTTTTTTAAGCCTACGGGAAATAGAAAAGCAGCGAGGCAAGCGAGCACAAAGGAAATATCCCCGCCTCTTAGTGAAAGTCTTACTGTGGGAGCTGATAGATGAAGAAAAGTCATTTGGCTGGAATGGAATGCATCCCCATCCCCAAATTTAAACGCGATCGAATTTTCACTTCCGGGTAAAATTCATCCAGTGGGTGAGCGTGCAGAGATTGCCGCGCCACCCCCTGCTAAATCAATCGCCCCAGACTCATTTACTTGAAATAGGTAATGGACTGCATTTATGTAGCGCTTTTTAAGTCACTAAAGACCTCCCAAAGCGCTTTACAATGTATTTCACACCCATTAACACACACACTCACACACCAGTAGCGGCGTCAGCCAAGCAAAGGCTCCTGTTAGTCGGGGCCTCAAGGGTTCCATATGCACTTTATGACTTATGTGTCCGCACTGTCCATTTATGTGTCCTACTGTCTACTTGTGTGTCTTAGTGTAGTCTGTCCTAGCATAGTGTTTTTTTTAAATTTTCTAGGCACTGAGGGGTTGAGAGTAACAGAACTTTAATTAGCTGTTTATGCTGCAGAATAGACAATATAGCTGACTTTGACTTTGAGAAGCCAGGATTCGAACCTGTGACCTCTTTGGTCCCAAGACGACTGACTGCTCGACAATGTACTTCACACTTTACCCATTCACACACTCAGCCATGTGACCTTTTTGGGCGCATTAGAGGGTTCAGTGTCTTGCCCAAGGACATTTCGACATTCAACTTGGAGAAGCTGCATTTAATCTACTCTAAAAATAGACAAATTGTTAACACATTCAATGCCAAACATGAAAATCACCTTTTTTATTTGTGAATAAATGTGTTGTGCTTAAAAAAGATCCCTTTTCATTCATGATAAGAATTTGATCCGGTCGTCGATCCATAGTCCAGTGTGCCTCATATAAAAAAATATTTCAAAAGATAATACTTTGCCAGTGGTACTTTGTATACATAGAAAATACCCCTGATCCCATTTTTTTCATTAATTTGCATGAAATTATTGGCAATTTTCTATTGTGGCTGGACAGCCTTTCTTCTTTCATTTCTAATGTGAAACATCATCTTTTGACCACCAATTATTTTAATTATCCTGCACAAAAAAGGAGAAATTTAACTAAAGGAGCAGCGCAATAGGTCCCTAATAGATTTAGCCTGATGCTAAGACAGGCATTTATCCCGTTCCAAAGACACACAATGCAGCCGAGTGCTCCTGAATAGCTCGGCCAATTACAGTGCATTTGTGCACACGTTGCAACCCCCCACAACACACCTTAAAGCAGACGTAATAGCCACGTGCACTTTGCTCTTTGTAGAAGCCTAGGTGGTTGCCATGGTGATTTTTGGGGACTTACCCTAACATTTTATTACCCATCATTATATGTCATTAAATACATACATATTAATGCAAAAAAGGAGGAGGGGGGAAGGTAAGGTGGAGGAAGCGGAGAGGTGTTCACCTACAAAGATGGTAAAAAACCCCTTTGGGTTGGTTTGATGTCGCCTCACCGTATGATTAAATGTGATCAACATTATGTGCACACCGAAATATTCAGTCATAGGTCGCTTCGTAATGAGCGCAAAAAACGGGATACTTTACATGTTGACGGACGTAATGTATGTAGATTGCAATGACATACTCACGGACACTACCGTTTTATGCCTTATCCTACTGAATTTCTCCGCCTACCAATTTTTTTTAAGTCAAGTTTTTTTGTATAGCCCTTAATCACAAGAAGTTTCAAATGGCTTTACGGACAATTCACAGACATCATCAACATAACATATAGGTAATAAAAGAATGTCCGCTTCCTGAGTGTGCCTCGAGGGACCCACAGCTTTTAGAGCCTTCTCACGGAAAATGCTGGTCTACTGGTGATCGCAAGAGCCAAGAAGAAATTGGCAGGTTCGAAAGCATTTTCCATTGGGGCTCTGGTGCTATTAAATGCTCTGCCCTCTGAGATTCGATCTGCAACCTTAGTGAAAGTTTTTAATTTGGCCTCAAAACACACTTATATTATGAATGATGTTGACCTCACCGCTTTTAAAATGTAAACAACCCCGCAAAAAATTGACTTGAAACTAGTATTTTCCTCTACAGCTGCTTTATCTCAAGACAAAGACTTGTGCATGAATAACTTGCTCCAATTATCATATTTTATATCTGTTTTAGTAAAGGTTCGCCTGTAATGGTCTTAATCAAGCACATTTTAGTCGTTTTTTTAATAATACTCTTATAACTTTTTGAGTTTTGCACACAGAAATAGAATGTGCGACAACATCTACGGCTTTCTAATGTCACAAGATGCCACCCATCAGCATTAAAGAGAAATATATTTTCTATTTTCTTGTAAACTAAAAATTAAACTGCATCAAATTCACACTTCCGAACATTTAAATTGGCACTAATGACAGTAAAACCATGAATATCAAAAGTTTTGAACATACATAGAGTTAATCTCATTGGAAAACCATAACGTGTTATAATGAACACTGATAGAATCCAAGAGTTTGCTATGAAATTCTGAAAATTAATGGAACAAAAAACTATATTTTACGGTTCATTACTACGGAAAACTAGCAGTAAGTTTTTCAAGCTTGTAAATGGTTAGCGTCAAGCTAGCAATCTCATAATCACATTTAGGGCTTAAACTAATGAGTATTCTAATAATCAGTGAATAGGTTGATTCTTTAATAATAATGCCAGATCTTGTGTCCCCTATCAAAACAAATATACCACATAAAATGTGTCTCCCTCCCGCAGTTACTTAGGTGTACTGTCTTAGGCTCATTTTTGTCCTAGATAATAGTTTCCAAACAAGGTGCAAGCAAAGTGCATTTGTAAAAATGTCACAAAATACTGCAATCTGTCATGATTTGCCCATTGTCCTCACCTCTGCCGCTCGTTTGACTCCAGCTGCTGCTCGTTTCCTGATTGGTTCCCCTCCTATTTAAACTCAGTACTCCATTCACTCCTGGTCAGTCCGTCAACGAACCTCCGCACTTGCAAGGCAAGCATTTTGACTCTGGCTCCCGTCTGTTCAGTACCCTGTATCGATCCCTGATCCAAGCCCTGAATCCTGTCCGGTATCCTGCTCGTTATTGATCTCGTCTGTCCGGTATCCTGTATCTTGTATCAATCCCTGATCCAAGCTCCGTTATCCCGTATCCTGTATCGATCCCGTCTGTCCCGTCCTCTCCTGTATCCTGCTCGTCTGTCCCTGACTTCCCGATTGTCTCCAGCTACTTGACCCGTTTTTACACACCGACCACGCTCCGATCGCCCGTCCCTGCTACTCCACACGTTTCCACATTCCGACCACGCTCCGATCTCGCTGGCTTCCTGCTTCTCCTGCCCAGCAATCGCAGAATCGCTGGCGTTTGTTTTCCTGCGCCTGACTTCTCCGTTCCTGCAATAAAGCTTGTTGTAAAATGTTACGCGTTTGGGTCTACCTTCTGTTCTGGCTCTGACACAATCGAGGATACCAACGCATTTACCTTCAGTGCAGACGTCGCTGGGCAAAGGAAAAAGTGTGCGCTTCCATTACTACCGCTAAACCGAACAAATTGCTCAAGGTGCTTTAATGGAGCTTTTGGGTGTTCAGTTTCAGAAATCTTAAAACAATACACATATAAAGGATTGTTTCTTTGTATAGGATTATTAAACAATTTACAGCCCAAACAGCAATTAAGATTATACAGTATATATACTGGACCCAACTCTTTGTCTATCAGGATTGTCTGGGCTTTGCATATGCGACCTTCGGCTCTGCATGAATGTACTCATGAAAAGGGCCACGTATGTCTCGCTAGCCCTAGGTTCCCGACCTCTGCTGTAGACTATGGCAATAAATGGATGAAATTGCACAGCAATAAAATGGAAATGTGGGAATCTGATGCGAGGGTTTCCCGAGCGAAAAGCTAAAATCATCATCCGCTTCAGCGTTGGTGTGAATGCTTTTAATCAGCTCTCGTAACATCTCCGCAAGAGTGATCATCAGCGCCACATTAAATGATAAGCCGATCAACTTAAAACTAAACTGCTGCCATTTTGATAATCAATTAGCCTTATGATTATTAGCCCACATTCTGGCTCAAGCCGTTCGAGCGCGCTTGACGCTAAAACAAGACCGCTTGACAAAAACAGAAGTGCGGGTCATTTTTTTATGATAGCGCGCTTTAGTACTTTGAATGGCTCCTCTGGCATGCTAGTGGGGTGTTCAGAGCTGGAATCATATTTTTTGCATGAAGTTTAGCATTTTAGACAGACTCCATTTGGTCTGAAAATTTCAACATGGTCTAAATCAGGGATGTTAACGTCGAGACGTTCTGCTCTAAGATGGGCCGGATCATTAAAAGAATGTTAACTTGAAATGTTAAACTTGGTTTTTCGGTATTATGCAGCCTAGATTAGTAACCCGACCTACAAGATCTAACCACGGATGACAAGGGACCATCCTAAACACAACAAGTTTAGTTACAAACAATGGGGAAAAAGAGATTTTCATGGCAGGTATTGAATATGTTTACTGATTCCTTTTAACAGTTGAGTGAATGCACGTTCATTCCTGACCTAACTCACCACACAATACGAACTCAACACTGATTTGCATTTATTTTAAAAAATCATAACTTTTGATGTAAATTACCAAGAGATTTTTTTTTTTTTACAAACTCACAAATCCATGTTGGACACCTGTTCTGGAATTCCTTTTTACCCATTGCCCTGTGTGCATGCGTTTCCCTGGAAATATGCAAGTTTTTGTCCTACCTATCATATGTGCCTTTAAAAGTGGTGACAAAGCAAGTTAAAAGCGGTGAGTACTGACAGTTTTAGTTCCTATTTAGTCTGATTAGAATCTTTTACTCAAAATATGTTTCGGAAAAGACAGCTGTCAGATCTGCCCACGGTAAGACGTCTCAAGAAAGTAGGATGTTTCGGCAGAACACCAGATTAAATCATACAATGGGTCAGATCGAGCCCATGGGCCGTATGCTTGACATGACTGATCTAAATCGTTGGGTGGCCCACCCGTACTGAAGACCAAGAGTGTTTAAATGATATACAATCAGACTTTTGAAATGACAAATGTTTTGCTAAATAACACGCAATTTTGTAATATGACTACTCATTTTCAAAATAGGATGTCATTGTTATCAAATATGTATTTTAGATTATTTAAAATCTATAAAACAAACATTTTAATTGTTGAATAATCCATGACTTTTATGTTTAAGGTGCTGTCTGGAAATGTATTTATTTATATTTTGAAACTATAATTACAATTTTGGTTTTATCACAATCTTTTGAAAAAAAGATTTTATCTTTGTGACTAATTTGAATATTTTGAGTGTTGCTAGCCGCTAATAGTAGCGGCACTGTGGACTATGCTAATTTTAATGGCCTGCTTAGAAGACAATCTATTTTGGCTTTGAAACTCGAATGTGAATAGAATGAATTCCATATCTCCTAACCTGAGGGGCAGCAACATGCGGGTCGAGAGCCGCATGCGGCTCTTTAGCGCTTCCGAGTGGCTCCCTGGTCTTTTTTCAAAAATGTTTACATATTGAAAAAGATGGAAGAAGGAAATATGTTTTTCTGTAGTTATGGTTTCTGCAGGAGGACTAACATAACACAAATACTTTTATCATTTTCGAATGCTGTAGAAATGTATTGAACAAATATTACATTCCATCTAGCGATGTAAGTATGTAACTATGAGTCGCGAGGTAAGATCAGCTGGTGCTAAGTAACAAGTTTGATTGCCGCTCTCTCACTGGTATCAGGTTGTAAAAAGACGGGATACCGGTTGTGGCCTCGAACGCAGCAAAGTCAAATATAGCTGCAATGCTAAACTACGGACCATCTCTCCGCTGGTTGTTTTCCTTCTTTTCCTGTGTTAGAGCTGAGCTTTGCAAGCCCAAGCTCTGTCTCTTTTAAAGACACAGCATTACAAGCTAAACTCAACCCTTTGCTACACCACTAATCTCAACTCAGAAATCACATTAAACGGGTGAGAACAAAATCCTGGCATAGGCACTTATTTTGTTAAAAAAGAAGCTGTTTTAATTGAATGATGTCTGATTTTTGTCAATATATATCTGAAATGACACTGTGTTTTGTTGCTCAGGGCTGAGGATGGCTGCATTGATTTGGTATCAAAAGAGAGAAAGAAGAGGATGCTGCTGTGTTTCAACCATGCACTGACCTGTTTCACATTTGCACAGAAATCAACCTTAAACAGCATTATTTAGATTTTGTTTTACTTTACCTCTTCAAAAGGCTGCCGTTTTTTTTTATCGATCCATATGGCGCTTTATAATACTCTTTCTGTTCCCCAGATGAGGGGAAGGTTGTGCACGTTCCATTTTGTTGTTGTTTTTTCAGAATCCTAAAAAAATAAAAATTTCTTTATTGCATTTCTTTAAGTTTTTAAAGGAATGAATCATACTAAAATTCATTGCTAATTAGATTAAGTGAAACTTGAGGCAGTATTCGCCAGTAGTCACATGAAGAATCATATTCCGCAGGATACCCAGCATACAACTTAGTCATTTTGATAGGAGGCGAATATATACAAATAAATTCATTCATTAATTCATTCATTCATTCATATATTCATTATAGGGCTTACATGAGGTTTTAAATTTTATGTGGCTCCCGACAAATATGTTTAAGCCAATGTTTATTTTTAGGCTATTTTGTGCACATCAAAAACTTTTAGTTCCTTTCTCATGCCTGGCGTAAATGGTTCCTGTACTTAGTCAGGCACATCTCCTCTGTGCTTTTTACCGGGAGGGGAAAAAGTGCAACGGAAACGCGACGACGACAAAAGCAAAGGTTAACATTACTCACAGCATAAAAACAATTTAAAAGGGTGCAAAGGGGCTCTAATGGCCCCACGGCCTTCAAAGAAAATGTATTTTCTGCAGAAAATAATTCATAGCTTTTTGCCGTAGTGGCTTTTCAGCTTCCCGGCGGCGCAGCGTGAGACGCGCTATTTTCCCCAGCGGGCAACCTGCTCCTCTGCAAATAGCCTTTGCCAGAATATAGCCGCCATCTCCCTCCAAATATTGACAGCAGCGTGTCGGCGGCTTATTGGAAAAGCGGCCGCAAGTAATGTTTTATCAGCCCGTGAAATCCTCACACCGCTATTTTCTCCTGCCGCATGACAATATTTTACACGATTAATGATTTGATCCGCTGACATTTTGTCACTGTCAGTCCGCGCCAAGTAACTCAGTTACATGTGGCATTTACACCGTGTTTTATTCATGGGATGTACTCTAAGCTTTAATTTAAGAGTATTTCTGGACGGATTGTTTTTCAATTAGACAGAGAATGTGTAGTTTTCCTCTCCACAATTATGCAAAGATGGTGCAAAATATTCTACGCACTACGGGACTTGGGAAATGTAGTCTTACAATTGACTTATCTGGCTTGTTTGCAGTAACGTCATTAAAGTCACAATCCCTTTAACAAAACATATAAGGCATCTCTGAAAGAATCAGCGATTCTAGTAAACAGCGATCGTATACTACGCATTTCTGCCTGGAGAAATTGCTTTGCTTACCCTATAGTCGCCTCATTTTATGTAGGTGATTGTAGCTTTTGTGTTTTTCACTGAGTGTGTATCAAAGTCTGTAAAAAAACTTTGGTCAGTTCTCATTGTTTGCATCGGGGCTGCCGATGGCTTTCCTGTTCTGTTTGCACAAGTTTGGCGCTCGTTGGCTGACCGCCGTGTGTTGTTTGGCCGACTAGCCTTGCATTAGTGCCAGTTTTTCTGTGTTCCTTGGTTTGTTTGATTTCCTGCTGGCTTCCCATTTGTTGCCATAGCTATTGCCGCTTTTCATTGTTGGTTCCAGGTAAGTCCCCTGTTGGCAGCTCTCGGTATGCTTTTTTTTTGCAAGTTAAGTCCCTATTTGTCTGCTCGCCCTTTGTTGTACCATTACTGCAATACACTTGCGACAACGCCTAGGCATTATCCCAAAAAAACTACCAAACCTTTGTTTAAAACACTCGTAACTCCTATGCTCCGACTAAAGAAACATCAGTTTCATCATCCTTGCAAGTAAAGTAATGCATTACAGCTAAAGAACAGGCAGGTTTTAGGGAGGGAAGGACCACTAGAGAACAGATTTTTAATTTGTGCATCCTTTCTTCTATGTCTTTGTCAATTTTAATAAGGCATTTCACAGAGTGTGTCAAGCCTTATTGTGGGCCACCATGCAGAAGTAAAACACTGGCAAAAAACTAGTTCTGACCATGAAACAGCAACATTCGAATGCCAGTGTGGTACTAATCAATGGTACCTTTGGAGCCTGCTTTCAAACCACAGTCGGTGTGAGACAAGGCTTCATTTTCTCACCAGCTTTATTTAACATCTCCCTGTCGAGAATCATGACTGAGGCCCTGGACCAACATGAAGGTACAGTCAAAATTGGGGGACACAACTTAGCCAACCTCTGTATGGCTGATAATACTGTTGGATAGGCAGAAGAAGAACAGGAACTCAGAGATCTGGAGAACTGTTGTCAACTGTGGGCAGACGAAAACTGCAGTAGTATGGTCACGTCACAAGATCACCAGGACTGGCCAGGATCATTCTCCAGGGGACAGTCCAAGGGGGCAGAAGAAGAAATGGGCCCACAACATCGAGGAACTGACTAGTGGCTTTGCCAAGCCCAAGAACGGACCAGGGACTGGCAACAGTGGAGAAAGCTGTCCAGGGTTGCATCTTCATTGGTGCCCTGACGATCCAGAAAGTTAAGGGATTTGTGAACCATGAATGTGAACCTCTACGACTAGTTAACACGTAAAACAATATGGCGACTGGTCTGCTCTGGTGCTTGTGTTCATGCGCTGACATCACAGCTCAGGATGGAAAAGATATGCTGTCTTTAAAAATGTTCTTGGAAAATAAGTGGAATATACCAATGTAATATATGAAGATGATATGCAAAAACGATTTACCGTGCTATTTTCTCACATCTCGCCTCCTTAAGAATTTGGGATTACTTTGAAATCCAACCTAAAAATAATGTGACCTTGCGATTAGTGCCACTTGTTTATCCCGGCTCTCTTTTCTTCGCAATCAAACATCAGTGTTTCTGCCACGGACTAAGTGGCAAATAATGATAAACCGCGTGACCTTTGAACTTCCACCCCCAGAGGGGGTCTCCATGTTGGGGTCCCTGAGGGCCCACGCGTCCTGACAGCTTGAGCGATGAGCGCCGGACGGCTGTCTCGTTCCTCTATTTTTAGCTGTCCGGCCTCCGAAATAGAAGCAAAACCCTAAACAAATGATTACAAGGCCACTTAAGGTCTGCCCCCATGACCGGCGCTACCCTATTAACAGCCAGTAAAGGGGGCCCTCCGGGGTCCCAAGCTTTAATCACCTTTTAAGAAGACTACACTATGTAAAATATCTATTTAGATCCGGATCATTCATTGTGTGCCTTTTTTGGAAGGAATTGAATTGAGTACATTCTAAGCATCATTACAAAATTATTTGTTTTTCAGAGAGAAAGAAAGTATTGTTCATAATTGTTATAGTATTCTAACCTTAGTTTTCGTTTTCATTATATCGAGTACAAATTATCCAGACCTGAAAATGTGGCTAAATTTCAGCTCTAAAGATTAGAGTGTACTAAGTTCTCCCACTTGTTTTGTTTTTTAAAGTGGTCTTTTAAAGTCATGGCCTCCACTGTGGGGTCCCTTGTACTGCCACAAATACTGGTGCGAGCAACAAAAACATGTACCGTATTTACCACACTAGAAGGCGCACCTAAAAGCCTTTATTTTTTTCAAAAGCTGACCATGCGCCTTATAATACAGTGCGCCTTATTTATGGATCAACATTAGGTCGCAAAGTCTTCCAACTAACTTGCAGCCGCCGACTAGATTTTCCCCCGAACGCCAAGTGGTCCGCGGTGTATGCTGGGATTTATTTACCTGCGTTTCATTGGCTAACCAATGTGTCAATCATCATTTGAATCGATTTTGCTAAAGTTATTTGGAGGTCAAGGGGCGGATCCTTTTTATCATTTACAGGCTGGCATTGGCTTAAACGGCAAAACAAAGCCTGCAATTGGCCAAAAAAGATGTGTCAATCATCATTTGAATCGATCACTATTGGCTAAAGTTATTCGGAGGTCAAGGGGCGGATCCTTTTTATCATTTACAGGCTGGCATTGGCTTAAACGGCAAAACAAAGCCTGCAATTGGCCGAAAAAGATGAATGTGTATAGCACGTAGTTGACGGCATACAAAAAGCATTTTTTACTATACTGTATTTGTAAATATTTTATTCTCCTGGATTTACTACATTCACGGATATAAGAGGACATTGGCTGCACATTATTATGAACACAACGCCTTCGGTGAGCTACTCCTGCTATATATTATCCCTGTATCTTGTTTCAGACTGAACTCGATGTTTCTGTGATAAGCCGTGCAGATAATGGATGGATTGGAGTGACTATTTTTAAATCAAACTCAATTCCAAGTGTTTATTGTCATATGCACAGTAAAGTTGCGAGCGAAAAAGAAAATAGAAACTAAGGAATGGTTGGCATTTCTTGAATCCCAAGACTTTAACCTTCCGAATGATGGAACGATGCATTTGAGTGACATCGTACGGACACCGCATCCGCACGTTTTCTCGACACGTATTTGCGTCTTTGCAAGCTTTCGGAATGTTAAGGGGGTAATAAGTTGGACTGAACTATCTGACTGTTTTGTTGACGTTCCCATTGTAGCGCCTTATGATCCGGTGCGCCTTATGTTTGTCAAAAATAGGACCAAAACTATTTTTTCGGGGTGCGCCCTATAACCCGGTGCGCCCTATAGTGCGGAAAATACGGTAGTCGCACCAGTGTAAATGTGGCTGAATTATACATAGTTCCCACAGACCACGTCAAAGAGCTATAGCAAAGAGCTATTTTTACGCCAATTTACCGGCAAAGTGTCTTATTCTTTTAAAACCATTATGATAAGACAAGGTGACCCATATTATAAAGATATTCTTACAAAAACAGACAGAGACAGATATGACGCAAAAGTTTCAGTTATTAATGCGGTGGACCCATATGAGTTAGAGAAGAAACAGTCAGCAGAGAAAATGCATGTTTGCCTTCGATACAGTACTATCACGTGTACCATTATCTCGTGCTGGCCAGAAGTTTTTACACACGAGCAGTTTGGAGCTTGAAATCGCTGGAGGCATACAGTCAGTTTGCCGAGGGCTCGATTGCTGACGTTTGTTCAACTCCAAAAAATTGCAAAAGTAAGTAGCATAACGTTTCCTGTTAGCTAACTGGTTAAAGTATGTAGCACAAGGCTTTGTGCTAACTGGTTAATCGAAAGGTAAAATGTTTTGTGTTAATTACTGAGTAAAACTCATACATTGCGCTGGACACCGTCTTCACGGGACGAGTTTCTGTCCTGTTTTCCCGCTCCCACTGTAGCAATCTTGGTAGTGCAAAATATGTGACGGCCATAGTGTAGTAATTCTATCGGGATATTCCCAGTATGCAGTGCACTGACCAAAACTTTGGTGTTTGACAAGCTCCACGCCATGAGATGCAGGTCGCTCCAAACCTGCAGTCCTTAGCCTCCCTCCCACTCTCTTACTTTTAGGGTTACCCAATTTGCCTTTTATGCCTTTCAGGTTACGTAACTTCATGTAATAGTTTACATCGTTATTTGAGTACAGACGTGATTATGTTTAACAAAGACAGGCATTACTAGTTTTATTAACAACTGTACAGCATCTGCACTGATTCTTTTTGTGTGCTTTTACTTGTTTAGCTAATGCCACTTCTATAGTATAAAGGAAGCACAAAAGCATTTGTAACTTCCACTTGGAAACTGGAAAGCACCTTATTTACCACCGCATATGATGGCAGATCCACTACACACAACACTAAATACCTGTATATAACGTGTGTCAACGTATGTCAAATTTTAAGACACTAACCTGACACAAAGTGCTTTGAGCAAATCCTTGCGTATTTTTAAGGAGCTTCTTTCCTGTTCATCCTTTAGGTTAGTTTTTTGTTTCTGATTTCTGGTTTAGACATTTAGTTAGTTACGTTGTGCCAACTTGTTTGTTTTGTACTTTTGGTCTCGATTTATGGATAAATACCATCCCTGTTTTGAGCATGCTTGTTTTCCAGTTCCTGCATCCCCCACATGGGTCCATCACAGCTCAAATTCCTTGATTGTTTGTAAAAGGAGGTGAAATTAAATGAAATGAAATGATCTGCATTTATATAGCGCTTTTCAAGTCAATGACTTCCCAAAGCGCTTTACATTGTGCTTCACATTTCCCAATAGCGGTCGTGATCTGTGCAGCCATGTAAGGCGCTAACCTGCTTATTGGGGGTAATTGGGGGTTCAATGTCATACCCAAGGACACTTCGACATGTAACACGAACAAGCCGGGATTCGAACTGGGATCCCTTAATCCTGAGACGATCGCTCTACCTCCTGAGCTACTGCCGCCCCAAATAAGTGACTATTTGGTGGAAATAATAAGTGTATTCTGTTTTTAACAAAAATAAAGCACGACACTTTGGAGCGTGTCTTACTTTGAAATTGCTGGCAAGTTAAGAATCCTTTTTTCTTCAAAATTTCCTCACGGCAGCAAAAAAATGGCTGGCATGTCCTTCCCTTTATTGCTATCATCTGTCAGTCACTCACATATTAGGAAAAACAGCTGCAGAGTTGTGTTCAGGCCTGAGAATATTTGATTTGGCTCAGTGTGAATTGGTATTGTAACTGCTAATGGAAAGCCCACCCCTCGCTCAAAATGTTTTTTATGACACTGAAATGCATAAAACAGTTTTGGTCTGTAAAAACCATAAAAAGAGTCTGCTTGCGGTTATGGCTTTGTTGCAGGTTACCGAGATGACGTCATGGTGGTTCCCGCATGCATGCTTGCTCGCTACTGAGGTCTTCTTTTCAATAGAGAATGAGGAATGGAGATCAAAACAAAAAAGTGCATTTATACTTAAACACAACTTTATACTCATACATATATATATATATATATATATATATATATATATATATATATATATATATATATATATATATATATATATATATATATATATATATATATATATATATATATATATGGTGTATATCAGTGGTGGGCTGTCAGGGCCTGCAGAGCCTTCTCTGCTAGCCTAAAAATATCCGAATCATGCCAATGTTAACTAAACTCGATCCATCAGTACTTATTAAATCATTCAAATTGTTTGTTAACCCCAATCCTAACCCTTCCTTTCATTGCTTCTTCCTGGTAACACAGCATCTAGATTTGTGCTTCCATGTTTAATGCGGCAGTAGCTCAGGTAGAATGCTCGTCTGGTTACCAAGAGGTTGCGTGTTTGATTCCCGGCTGCATGGGCAAGACACTGAACCTCTAATGCCCCCGATAAACAGGTAGGCGCCTCGCATGGGTGACGCCACTATCGGTGTGTGAGTGTGTGAATTGGTAAATGCATTGTAAAGCGCTTTTCAAGTCACAAAATACCTCCCAAATAAATGTAGACCACTTACCATTTAGGAATTTAACCAATCACATTTTAGCCAGTAGTTGTTACCAGGCTAAGAAAACTACATAGATGTCTTCACACACCAAAAAAACTAAAGATTGTGCACTCTAACATCAGTGTTGCTGAACTCTAAGAGGAGCTAGAAAGTCATTGTGGACTTCAGGAGGTCCAGAAGGACTGACTACAGCCCGCTTCTTTTGGATGGAGAAGTGGTGGAGCGTGTGGACAACAAGTCCCTGGGCCTCCATATCACATCAGACCCCGTGGTCTACCTGCACTTGCCACCTGGTCAAGCTCAGCAAGAATCTTCTTCCTCAGGAAATTTAAACAGGCTGTTCTCTCTCTTCTGCTGCTCCTCAACTTTTAAAGAGCAACACTCAAGAGCATCCTCTGCCTTAACGTGACTGTGTGGTATGGCAGCTGATGCGGGTGGTTAGGACTGCACGCTGCATCATGGAAGGCAGCCCCCTCCCTGACATGGAATCAATTTATGCGAGCCGAGTCATTAGGAGAGCAGAAGCATTGACCATGGATCCCAGCCACTGTTTGGAGTGCTTCATCAGGAAAGCGGCACAGGAACATCCGTGCCATCACTACTATTCTGACAACCAGAGCTTTGGAGTCCTTCAGAACCCCCAACTTCAGGACAATAACTTATAGCCAAAGCATAACACACTTTACTACTTAGTCGCACCTTGATGTACATACACAACACAGACAGTTTAAGGTTGAGAAGTACCTGAAGCGGAAAATATTTTCTCCGGTCACAAAGGGATTTCAGGATAAGTCAAAAATACAATAGGTGCTGCGATTAACCGCTCTCAGTTTCCCGATTGTAAACAATCTGGCTATCGTGCACAGGCGTGTATCCCAGCATGCTCATCGTGTTGCAGTCACAGTTGAGAAATGAGGGTTGACAAGTAAGAGGGGTTCGAAGAAGATGGCGGTAGGAGGACGCAGCAGTCATTCAATCAACCCAAATTAAAGATGTTTGAGCAAAATCACACAAAGTCTCAGAACGTGTGGAAAGAAAGGTGTTGACAAGCCGAGCCAACGCTCTCTATGATGTCTGCCTCGCGCGTTTTCCACAAAATTGTCAAAAGCTGGCAAAAGCAGACGTCATTGGATTATTTTTTCAAGAAACGCCACACTGCTGAGGACGAGTAAACATAGAAGCCAGATAAAAGGTAAACTAATAT
Source organism: Urocampus carinirostris (assembly GCF_059441175.1). NCBI lineage: Eukaryota > Metazoa > Chordata > Actinopteri > Syngnathiformes > Syngnathidae > Urocampus > Urocampus carinirostris. The sequence continues at coordinate 24,595,016 of NC_142350.1, read as the reverse complement.
TTTTGTTGTTTCCTTTGTTCTTTGTTTTGTTTGTATTACGTGCCTTTCTTTTAATGTTATTGCAGTAATCTAATTTTAACATGCATTTGTTTCATGCTCTTTTATGATATATCATAACAAAGACGATCCTTAATCTAGATGAAGCTGCTGGTTTAGCCAATCAGATTCCAACTTGGAGAATCAGCACCTGCTACTGGGCCTTCGGAAACGTCACTGGATTTACATACTTCGATTGGCTAGGGGGGCCGTAATCCAAGAAAGCGATCACGCCAACAGCACTTAAACTTGAAGAGAACGTGTATTGTCATGTTGATCATTGTCTACAATGCATGTTTGTTGTTATTCCAAACATCCCCCTCCTCCGTCATCATGATCATCCGGCAGGGCGGCTTTTTCATAAACAGCGTTCGTGTAATAAAGAGTGACAGGCCGCTTTTGTTAAGGCCACAATAACACAGTGTTTGTATAACTTCTCAATGACTTTAAGTAAGCCGTCCGACTTCGCTCTGCTTCCATTCAGCGCCGCGGCGCGATAACCCGGATTGACGTCCAGCTCCCATTGCCTTTCGGATGATTCCAAACACTCGACCCCTCAGCGCTTTCACCTGTGCTCCGCAAAACCCGGGAGGGCACTTCCTGAACATGCCGAGCATCCACTCCACTCGTTATGCAAATTGTCGTTAACTAAAAGTGCCATTTTGGCTTCCTCGCATAAAACTGAAGACTGTCTGGGATGGAGCTTCTGTATGAATCTGTTTCGTATCTTTCAGTTGTAAGCATTCCTGATGAAAATTCCGGCTCTTCTTAGAGGGCCGGCTCTTTTGGCTCGATTCACTAAAAAAGCTGACTTTCAACAGCTCTTCGGATTGTTTTTTCTCGTCTTGTGTTAGGGTTGCCACAGACCCGTTTAAGAATTTAACTCCGTACAAAAAACACATACAATTGTTTTTTTGCATCAAGGCTTCTTGACTTTGTTAGAAATGTCTATTTCATTTGTATATTTAGGGTCGGTATCGACCTGATTATAAAAACAAGATTATAAAACACTAACTACCACCAAAACTAAAATCATAAGTAGAATGTCATTCAACATAGGTCCAATCCGCTCCCTCCCACTCATGCGAGTATTAGGGAATTCTCATTTTGCCCTTATATCTAGTATAAATTGCCAGGTGTTTGGGGCAACTATGTCACTTCAGACATCTCAGATAAAAGTAAGCCAGGGGAGTATGGCATCAAAATCTGGGCAGCCGGTGATGCCAAAACCAATTATATCAGGAATTTGAAAGTTTACACAGAAATGCCGCCTTATCTACTGAATATCACATGTATTGAAAACTGTAATTCCTGCGTAATACGTTTTATGCTAGAGCAAATAACGCGTGATATTTAAAAGATGACTGCTTTGAATCTATTGTTGACGGCAATCAAAGCAACTAATTCACGCGTCCACTGACTGGTAAGAAAGCTTGCTCAAAAAAGTTTTCTATACATGGTGCAAAGGGGTGTGCGTTACTGTTCTGTTACATTCCCAAAGAAAGGAGATAAAAAGTGATATATATATACATATATATATGCTAGGGTGGACATTTTACAGCACAACAACGGCTCTTGTCCTCCACTTCTGAGAGCCGACTCATTGAGCCGTTTCGTTCGCCAACGACACACAAGTAATGCCTTGAGGGCGTCTGGGATGGGGGTGGTCAGAGTGTGAGATGGCCCAGACAGGCATTGGTGAAGGGGGTTAAGGACAGGCTCACGCGCTTCCCTTTCACAAAAACAAGGAGTCACAATGAAGCGCGCTGAGGCCCTGCAACCCGAGAGGGCACGGGGGTCCTCCGGCTGGCCCGGCTGGGATAAGTGAACCCAGATGGGGAGAGGGATGAGGGAAGGAGCAAGTGGGGCGACCCCCCCTCCCCACCACATCTCCCTTTTCCAGATTGTCTGTTAAATTTCTGCACATTCTCACAAGCGCCGATCACGCAGGCCTCGTGCATTGTGGGTAATGATCAGACGGGCGTTTGCCTTTGAAGGCGGCGGTGGCAAATGGTGGTCTTTTCCTGTTTTGCCGTTCCCTTCCATAGCAGGCTGCACCTGGACTGAAAGAGGAAGCCCCGGCATGATTGAGAGCACGCTCGCGTTTGTCTTAATTGCTTAATTGAAGATCCTGGTGATGCAGGGAGTTTTACACCGCAACATGAATAGTGGGACTCCATTTTTTGCCACGGATGCGCTTTAGCTATTCATCTTAACAGAAGCCGATGCTGAGCTGTCACTGCTCAAAACGCTAGAAAAATCATACCTGCTTCCTCGGAAAGGAGCATTCATAGTTTATTCCTTCTTTTGAAAAAGTCAAATGAGATGTGTTCTTATAGGATGTTGCACCTGTCAACATGTTACATTCTGCCAGTGGTAGGGTTCCTTGTTTTTTTTGTTCTTTTTTACATATGCATGACAAGCAAATGACCCGGCAATGACGTGGGCCAATATAAGATTGGATTGGGCTGCTTGGAGTGGCTAGGTGTCAGAAGTTGCGGTACACAATTTGACCACTAGGTGGTTTTAAAAAACCAACAGAAGTAGACCGCACGAAAGCATATGTTTATGGATTTTGTTGGTATTTATTGGGATGTCTTGACACAAAACCTAGCCTAAAACACTCACAGGGGCCTAATGTACAACCACGTAAATTTTCACAAAAATCAGTTTGGCTGTTTCAGAGTCTATAAGACACACACAAATCGAGATTAATAGAGCATTTAAGATTAGATATTTAGATTTTGATCGATACGATTTAGATTGTATAGATTAGATGAAAACAAAGGGAGAAAATATGTAAAAACTAAAGGAAAATGTGAAAAATTGCAGGGGAAATCAGAGAGGGAACTTCATAATAAATGTCAAGTGAATTTTAATTTTCAAAATGTTTTGACTAATACTAAAACCTGTGGCCGGGGTTAATGAGGAAAAAAATAAGATTTTTTTTTTCATAAAATGTGTTTTTTTTGTTCGACATGATGAGGTAAAGGTCAGGGAAAAACTTGAGAATAAATGAGGGAAATGTTTGATTAAAATGGGAGAAATATTAGTACCTGTGTGTGAAATATTTAAAGAAATTGAGAGATTAAAAAAAAGTTTGAATAATTCGATATATATTTTACAGAAAATTGAGACAAATTTGAAAATATTTGTAGAAAAAATACATGTAAAATTGAAGGTTGCATAATTATTATTTAAGTATTTTCCTGTTTTTAAATTGAGGAAAAGCAATGTCACCAAGAATCTCCACCCTAAATTATTAGTCACCTTCAATCTGCCACTCTGCTCTGAAGCCATCCAGACGTCGCCTATTGAAACACACACCGGCCTCTGTTTGCTTCACGTTTACAAAACTGCTAGTTCAAAAGCAACAGATATGAAAAAAAACGTCTGGTTAAAAAGAAAACACGAGTAGCCACGCGATCACAGTTAGAAGCATTTCCTCTTTTGCTTCGTGATTCCTGCCTGCTTTTGCTCACCTGTAACCTGATTTGCCATTGCCGGGATAACAAAGGTTAAATCGAATTAGCGAACGCTTCCTGAAAAGAAATGTCCGCCACATCTTTCAATCAGCTTATCAAAAGGTGTATCTAACTAAAATTATTTTTAGGCTTTTTTTTTTTCAACATTGGGAGGGGCTGATATCCACAGTAAACGGGGTACAAAATATTGGGTTTTATCGCATTAGTAGCTATTAGAAAACACAAAAATAAGATTTTATTTATTAATATTGTTATTTGTAATGACAGTGAGAATCGATCATTAAAACAATTAAATAAAGGCTAACATCCCACAATTATCGTATCATTGAGTAGATAGGCCCACCAAAAATGTTGCTGTTCTATAGTCTACCTGAAATATTAGACCATTGTTAGTTTCTTCTTAAATTTAGCATGATATTGATTTAATCATAAGGTCAAAGATAATAAACAAGAAAAAAGGGTACAATGAAATATTGTTGTTTTTAATTAAAAACACTGCTGATTCGTACAAAAATGAAACAATTAGGCACAGTGCTCAGTCAGCGGGGAGATAAATCCATTAAGTTAAAATAAAGTAAACATTTTGTACCGCTGTAAACTAAGAACAGGCTCATGGGCAGCAGTAGAACAGTAAATAAAACAAATATTATGTGCATTTTGTGAAGTACATTCAGTGGTCAACCACTAAGTCTGCACAATTCTCATCAGTTTAAAACCAAAAAGGCTTTTAACAACTGACGTTCATTGTTTTTATCATTTTAACATTAGTTCTCCAGACTGCATGTATTTAATTTTATATATGTTTAGTCAGGCACAGTCTGGAATCATGCTTAAGCTCTCTTTTGTAGCAAAATGTATGCGAAAGGTCCCCAGTTCAAGACCGGGTGGAAACATTTGTTGGCCTGGAGAGGGATGGGTGCCACCAGCCTGTACTTGCCCAAGACACACAACAGGAATTGGTGCCCCTACCACCTGTTTGCTTAGGGGATCCACCCATCATTCGTGTATAAAATGTACAATGCATGCCATCAAAAGCATATTGGCTTGAACGTCACTCGAATCTTACAGAGGCGAATCAGACTCCGTTTCATTCAACTGACCGATGTGCTCTTCAAATGTTTCTGCTTCACCAATCTATCGCCATAATAGGCAAGGTCTGCTTCGCAAACTTTGCAAATAGTCTTTTTATTTTCTCTATCCAGGCATTGTGGATGTTGATGTCGCCATTTCCGTATGTTCATGTAACTGTTCGAGAGAGAGACGCTATTGGCCATTGTGGATGCGAGACTCTTGTAGAGATGCCTCACTCGATTTGAAAAATGGGTCCGTCGACTATTTCAATGATCGATTTTTACCGTCGACTAATCGTTGCGGCCCTAGTGTCCAAATACTGTTCGTCAAAAAGAGAGCACCCTTCCTTAACTCTTTTCAACTTTTTACTATTACAGGCGGCCTTGTTTTTGTTTTTTTTTTGCTTGTTTTACACGTAGAGACTGCCTATTTTTCCTTTGTTTTTACATTTACAGCAAGACTTTTTTTTTGAACTTTTATAGCAAGCCTTTTAACAGATTGTTGACATCTTTAGCTATCACTGGCACGGAACGTGTAAATGTCCAAGGGGGGAAACACTGAGTTGTTTTGGTCATCCAAAGAGGAGACGCTCTCACACACCATTAATTGTTTCCTGCTTGAGACCGGCCAAGGCCTCCCACCCTGCAGACGTTTGCGTGCGAACGTGACAATGTGACAAAAAACAGAAGAAGAATAAAGAGGCCGTTTGAGAGGTCAATCATATTCGCTCTCACATATAACGTCATACTCTCACACAGGCACAACTATACTTTAATACAGACGCAGTCACGCCCATGCACAAACGCTACTATACTCTCTTACACATACTACTGTAGTCTCTTACACATACGACAATACTCTTATGCACATACTACTGTACTCTCTCATATATAACACTGTATTCTCATAGACAAACTACTATACTCTCATACAGACCCAGTCATACCCATGCACGCACTACTATTGTCATGAGCCAGAACAGGATTAGGACCCAAACGCGTGACGTTTCTCACACAAGCCTTTTATTTTACAGGAAATGGGGAGTCATGCACGTTAGGAAGCAGTCTGGCGTGAAATGATAGGAACCCAGAGGCCGACGAAATCGATCCCAATTGCCCAAGTAGATATCAGACAGATGGGGTCGATACTGGACAGGACAGGACGGGACAGGATTGATAATGAAACAGGATATCGAAATGAACAGGACAAACTAGATGGGAACGAAAACTGGAGAGAATAACAAACAGGACAAAAATAGACGGGAACGAAACTGGAAACCGAGTTAAACAGGTCAAAAACAAACGGGTACAATACCGGACAGGAAAAGCCAACAGGAAACAGGACTGAGTCAAAACCCACGTCTTGCGGGGCAGAGGTTCGTTGACGGACTGACAAAGGAAGAATGAGAGCACTGAGCTTAAATTGACGGAAAGCCAATCTGTCAATGAGCTGCAGCTGGCGCCACACGGGCAGGGCCAATTGGGCGCTATGGCAACCATGACAACTATACTCACAGACATACCCATGTATAAACACTACTATAATCTACTACTATAACCCTCACATGTAATACTATACTCGCATTCACACACTACTATACTCTCTTACACATTACTACTATACTCTCATAAAAACTTCAATACACTCTCACACATATCTCTTTACTTTTGTTTTACTATACTCTTATACAGACACACCCATGCACCAACACTACTATACTCTCTCATACATACTACTATATTCTCATACACACACTACTATGATCTCTCATACATAATTGTATGTTCTCATATACACACACTTTAATATTATCTCAAACAGGTTAATATACTTTCATACACACTACTATACTCTCGCTCTTACACTGACTACTATACTCTCACACACTGCTCTGCTGTCACACATATACTACTATTCTCTTTCACATATACACCCATAGTCTTTCATATTACTACAATAACGGGAGCAATTCAGAAATGACGTCGAACTCTACAGCATCGACAGACAGATCAGTGTGCATCACCGTGGTTACCAACAGTATCCAAAGTAAAACAATACTGAAAGGCCAGGTGATCATGACACGAGGTGTGAATATCCCCTATATAAGTAGTAATTTTGATAGTGTGTGAGAAAGAATGGCAGAGTGTTTGAGAGTATAATAGTAGTGTGTGTGGAGGAGTATAGTCGTATGTGTTTGAGTGCACAGCACTATGTGAGTAAAGGCATAGTAGTGTATGATTCAAGATCGTCTTTATCGTCTTTGGCATAAAATGCCAATGCAATGAGAGTAGAGTCATTCGTGGGAGAGTAGTACTGTTTCTGCATGGGTATGACTGTGTCTGTATTAGCGTATGGTGCATGGGTGGGAGTGTAATGTTATACGTGAAAGAAAGTATGATATATTTCTCAAATGGCCTCTCCAGAAGAGGCGCCGCCTGTCACTGCACGCTAAAGCGCTAACGTTCTCATAAGGGAGCCATGAAAACAATCGATTCTATCCATGTTTAATGTTAACCATGTTTATGTTTGACGTTCGGTTCCCGTCGTGTAGTAACGACGCGACTACTGTGACGTGCAATTAATCACACGTTGAAAACAACTGGAGGAAGTGGTGGTGTGGATAATGGCCGCACACTGATTCGTTTGGTCAACGTGATTTTCATGGGAGCGTGAAAGTGACTGCTGATTGATTAATTACAACTATCAGAGGCCTGATCATTTCCAGTGATGATAATAACATTAACTCTGCCTTATTATTTCGGGTAGGAAAATGGAGAGGGAAAAAAAAGTTTCTGTTCGGAATAGCATTTCTCCTGTTCATTTAGCATGAATTGCAGTCCGCTGGGTAAGTACATTTCCACATAGGAAATTGCCAAAGCAAGGAAATGTTTTGACCTATTTTACTCACAAATCTTATCGAAGAGAAATATATAAACCTGTTTAAAAGTAAATCAGTTCCCTTTGAACCGAATCAACAAATTGTAGGTCACTAAGACTGCTTGGGCATGGGTTTATTACAAAGCTTTATACAAGTGCTATTTAGATAAAGAATAGAATAAAAGCTACTGGTTTATAATCAATAAAAGCTGATGAATCAATTACAAGAACACCAACGACAGAAAAATTCAATAAATGATTAGAGCCAAGAGCTTGAGACAAAAAGGTGAAGCAGCAATTGTACATATGTTGAAAAAATAAAAACAACTCACTGGTATTTTTATGATAATAATACACAATAAGTGGTACGACTAAATATGTATGGATAAATCAATAAATATTTTAATATTTTATTAATTGTTCTTTGCACATACACAACTATTGAGTAGTCATCATCCCTTCAAATGCATTACAGTCAGTTTTCATTATTTTTTTGTGTTCTTTCTCACATTTTAAACTGTAAAATTGTGTGCATGCATGGAGTACATACAAATCTGATACAAGGTATCCTTAGAGGCTGGGTGACTGGGTGCATTTTTACCCGATTTAGCCACATCTAAATCGAGACAAGTGTCTGCTTTGGATAAAGTTATGTTGACCACGGCACCAACTCATTGTGGATAAAGTTAATAAGGATGTCTGCATCGTTTCTAAGGTGAGTCAACAAAGTATTTGAGGCAACATATTGTCACTTTGTTGAAGGGAAATATAAAGTTATTTATAAGGTTAGCATCGCTAATGTTAGGCTGATTCTAGCTAACGTTAGCTCTCGGCTGCGTTGTACAGCATGTTTGTTTACTGGGAGTTCAGTGGCCTGTTATGTGCTAGTATTTGTACGTTGGTAATCATACGTAATTGTATTAAGCGTATTAAGCTCTACAGTGTAAACCTAGCCTAAACGTTAACTATGGAGCTATTAACTTACGTGTAACTACCTAAGATAACAGATGTCGGCAGTGTTATGCATAATGATTCAACTTAAATACTTTAGCACAAAACTAACTGGGGGGGGGGCACTCCTTCTAGCCTACAGATGATAAAAAGTGTTGTCCTGGGAAAATATTTACTTTAGACTTACAGGAGCTAAAGATTTATATGAACCTTCTCAACGATGTAATCATGAATGTAACCTCCCAATGCATATTTGAGGCACTTTTGGTGACTTTGAGATGACATGTGATCTTTGGGGGCCCAAGTGCGCATCAATGTCTCCTACTGTGACACTTGCCTTAGAGCTCTTCACACAATCTTCAATCTTTGTCCGAGTTAGTAAAGGGGGCGGGGCTTAGCCATAGGTAAATTACTGCGGGTGAACTATTACACAACTGAATGTTTTTGACGTCATTTAACAAGATAATTTCCAGGCAGACCTTGTGACGATTTTTATTTGTGGACCCACGTAATGAATCTTGACAAAAGTCTTTGGCTTTCCAAGTCACAGGATATAGCACTATATCAAAATTATATTCATTGCAAGATACACCGTGAAAAACACAAAAGGAAAAGTCCCAATCACATACCTAAAAGGAGGCGAAGGCAAAAAGGAACGCACTTCACTCTGTACACGATGACAGCTAAACTGGATGATCAAAGTACTCAACTCGGAGAAAACAGTCACAAATGCCCCAGCGACACGATAAGCAAAGTTCCAAGCAGAAATAAGTGCTATGCATTCACTGATTACTACAATTGGTGTTTTTCAATGGGATGTGCCAAGGTTTTGAGTCCTTGATGTCATCCAGTGACATCACAGCTTTAGAGGGTAGGAAGTCAAACTGTCTACTTTGTTAATTAATTTATCAAGATCGATGGTGCATGGAATATTTTGGAACATAACTGCATGATTGTGAGGAGGAACACTACATTTTCTGTGCCTGATTAAAAAATGGTATTTTGTAAACCCTTTCAAAGTCAAACACACCCATGTGCCAACAGGTCGGTTGGATGAAAATTTGTCCAGATGGAAGTGATAGTGATTCAATTGCGTCCTCCATGTTCAGTTATGGATGTACTTGGACTCAAGGCTCTGAGGACGAGAATAATTGTAAGAAAAATGTGAAATATAAGCCAGGTTTTTAGGTGATGTATTTCATGGCATTTACAATTCCAGTACAGTACTAGATCCTTACTTAAGGCTTGTTTTTTTTTAAACAGTTTTTTTTTACGTCACATTAACCAAATAATACCAAACTGTATGTAACATCCTACATGTTAACATTTCTCGTGTAAATTTTGTGTAAATTAAAACTATAACCTTATCCTCCTTGTTTTATAACCTTATCTTCTCTGTTCCTTTATCTTCTTGGGTTTTTTACCTCACTGTGAATGTGTGATACTGGAGTGTCATGCCCAATTTCGTTGTCACAATATGTTAACCCATTTTGTAACAATGACAATAAAGGTATATTCTATTCTATTCTATTCTATTCTATTCTATAATCCAGCAGTTTAGCCTTGACCAATTTTTTCGTTCACTTGTTAATATTGCCGGCTGTGGTTATTTACTGCACTATAAATGATTTTAATGCTCATCCCCCCAAAAGCCTTTTGTCATATATTTTTCATACACAAGGAACACCAGACTATAGGGGCACATGAACTTGAGACTACAGTAAGAGTCAGCATGTACTCATTAGGCTATGTATACACTTAGGGCATATACTGTAAATATTCAATTATTAATCAGTCAGAAAGTATCACTGAATAAAATTGCAGATCGCAAAATATTTTTCAACAGGATTAAAATCCGGATCAGAGCAGACCGAAAAGTTGTACAGATGACATACAAAAGGCAATATAGCTTATTTTGTCACACTATTTCTACTCCTTGCATAGTGCATTCTGATAGGTTTAACAGTCTCTCCACTTCTTCATCTAAGCCTCAATAACGTTGCAGTTTAATATGTATATGTATTTAAACGACCTTTTATAAGAGTTTGTTGAAAGACTTTCCATTCAGACTGTTCAAATTGATCAGAATGTTCTATGCAACTCAATGTTTATGGCACTTAAAATAGTGTGATAATGAGATAATGCCTTACTGTGTGTCACCTATTTCACTGGTGGATGAGGGTTAGTCAGCGAAGTTAACCGATTGATCAATCATTGCACAATCGTTGCAGAAATACAGCGGCATATCTTAAAATGACTCTCGATAGTTACTTTTTGCAAAACCAAACTTGTCCACCATATTCTGCGTTATGGAGGCGCATTGGGTTATAAGGCACACTTGTATCTTTTCGGGCAAATTGTTTTTTTTAGGTGCGCCTTATAATCCAGAAAATACGGTAATAACCCTCACGTGTTATTTTAATGGCACTGGATGGGTTAAATCATAAAGTACCCTGTGGTCAGTTCAGACAGTAATTGCGGCAGTTAGACACAAAGAGACTTAAACCTCTTTGACGTTGATGAGCGTCCTATAAGGGACCCTCAGTCGGACCCAACCGCTCTTTTGATAGGACCCTCTGCAGCATCCTTTGGACTGCTATACCCTTCCCCCTACTGCAATAAACAGGCAGGCCTTTGTCACACAGAGGAGCTGAGGTCTGAAGGGTTGCTCCTCGTTATTATTTTCTAAAGTAATTACACCTTATTATCTGTGTTTATTTTAGCGGGGGTGCGAGTTTGCAGGTGTGGGCCATTCTGTAGCGATCTTGTGTCAAATTCATATCCCGCGGGCCAAATGTGGCCCACCACATAAATTTAATTGGCCTGCAGAACACTGTTGAGAGCAGCAAAAGAGAAAAATGAGCCAAAATATAACCTGCAGTTTTAAATATGTCCACTGGATGTTGCAAAAGCCAGGCGCCACTCACAGTGCACCCACTGTTGCTGTATCTGCTGACTAACATTTATCTACCAGAGAACATTGAGAAAACCCATCCCTATTTTGTTCAACTTAATATAAAAGTCACAGATGCAATTTTTAAGACAATATGAAAAATACAAAGTTTTACAAAATAGCACCTAGGTGTCTTTTGGTTTAACCCTTGGCAAGTATTTTACATATTTTGTCATGTTTTGATGAGGTAGAACAAAAAGAGGACACTTGAGGGCATAAAAATTATATGTACGTATAGCTAAGGTCCCCCTGAACATTTTGAGTTGTTGGGAGTAAAATGAAATCGGAAATGACAAGGTTATAACACCACAATGGCATGGACTTTTCATGGTCAATACACAGCAAATTTTTCCAACACCATGTGTTGAAGAAGCTTTATCTCCTTTCGTTAATAGATATTAAATCTAACAGCAAAGTTCCTATATTAAGGTGAAGATTTGCATAGAAAACTAAAAAAAACTAAAAAGTAAAAAGACTTATTAATCATTAAATCAATCATTTAAATTAGCGTTTGTGTGCTTTTTATGTCACTTCAGTCTGTGTGAGTTTCCCCGATTCAAAAAAACAGTAGTGGAATTTAATTCAATTGTTGTTTTGCTTTTTATTTTATTTATTTTTACAAATGCTCTGTTAATAAACACATGAGATTCAATTTTAATGAAGGAAAAGGTTATTGAGGAAAAAAAGCTAAATCAATAATGTTTTGTAATCAAATCTTACATACTTGAATCATGTTTGCGACCCTCCAAAGAGACCTCCAGTCCTCCAGCTAAGGCACACTTTTTATGCTAATCATTTACTGGTCTGGCCCCCGTAACAATGGTTTTTATACCAGAGGATTATAAACATGGCCTAAAAGATCGCCGGCTGCCCCATGCCCAGGCTGGACATTGCCAGCTCTTGCTACCTCAGCAGAGCTAAAGACATCCTTACACTTAGACTCCTTACAACCCAGCAACTGCCCTTTCAAACTCTTACCATCGGGCCGACAGCTCAGAGCCCACAAGGCCCAAACCAACAGACCAGGGTGTAGCGTCTTCCCCAAAGCTATCAAAAAAATTCCATCAGTTTTGGAACACTGTTTTAAGTGCAATAAACGGCCAGTTTGTAGTGCAATATACTGGTGTCAAGTGCAAAATCTAGGTTGGGTATGGATTTCATTTTAGGTGAGCACTATTGATAGAGGTGAATCTGAACAAAATGAGTCTGACACCTCTGCTGTGGCAGATTGGAAGACTCAAATAATCCTTTTTTTTAAGCATTAACTCCCCTCCTTATCTTTACTTTTGGGGGCGTTAGTCTTAGGATTGTATCCCCATCGCTAATTTCAGCCCGACTAAAAGAAACGTGCAATTATTGTCATTATAGCGGCAGCTGTGAGTTTCTGAGCCACCCGGAGACAGCGCCATTCGGGCCGCTGGTTGAAAGATTTCCCCGAAAAAGCTGAAAAGTCCACGGCAGCATGCGGAGAGCGGTCAAAGTTTAGCCTATAGAGTGTGCGGGGAAAGACAAGAAAATAAGGCTTTTGATAGCGCCGAGTTCCTCCGGTGAAGGCAGCGGGGAGTCTCGCCCACAGACTGGCAGGCCCGAGAACAATAGATCTGCCATCTCCAGACGAAAAGTGTTATGAAAAAGTGTTCACTTGGCATGCGGTTGCACCGCAGCGTGGGCGCGAGGACATTTGCAAGGAGGGAAATGCTCTTTTGAACTCCAAAGGCACTCAGTGGAGCAGAGACCCCCGCCGAGGATGAACAACTCTCATTTAGTGCCCCTTTGCACACATCAACCATTTGCATGAACTGTCGCCTGGGTTCAAGCGATATCCAGTCAGATGTTTAATAGTAGGGTGAAAAGTTAGTCCGTCATCATTAAATCATTCTGTTCCATGACGGATAAGTACGTTTTCAGAAGCGTTGTCCCCAGGTACCAAAATGTAAAAACATATTTTTTTCTTTGAACTATTCTAAAGGTTTTGGCGCTGCAAATCTGTAAGTATCAAGCCTCTAGGAATGTTTCCAGTATGATCAATCACCACTAGATGTGAGGAATGGCTTTAATCAGATCTTTGTCCTCACGTAGGGGAGTCCCCAACTTCCTCGGGTTGCTTTGCTTCATATATCCAGCAATTGAGAGTGTGTGGGCGGCCCCTGAACACGCTAACCAGAAACCTCAGGCGCATAAAAATACTAGCAAAGTCCATGCATAAGTTCAGTGTTCTTGCAATAAAAAGTTATTTTCCAAGCAAAGTGCCCATGTGTTTATGGTAAGCATTGTTTAGATATTGGATGTATCACAAATGCAAAAAAACAACCAAAGTGAAAGTGCTGCCTGAAATGCATCCTTTCACAAAAAGGCCATTTTTTCCTTGGAAACCAGTATTCTCATTTAACCTTTACTAAAGAATGGTAAAAGATAGAAACATACTTTTGTTTCAAATGAAAGATGAGAAAGCTTTTTTGCCCTAAATAGCTACAGAACTACATTTTCTGTAGGGTTTTGGAAATTAGTAAAATGGCAAAAATTGGCTAGCAGTCGCACTTCCCATTAGGAACATTTGGCAGCGAATGAGTTAATCATTTTAAAATTACGTTAGATATTGTTGAGTAGTCTTTTTTTGCATTATAATTTAGACCTAGGTAGTGAACAACGTATATGATGAAAATAGTCTCTGGCATTCCAGGATGAACACATAATAAAGACCTGAAGGGACAATGTGTGTCATTTAGTGCCTTTGTTTTCTGTTTAGAAAACTTTCAGATTAAACAATAAATAGCAGTTGATAATATAAAGCTAACTGAAAACTAAAGGGTTTGCCAGTTAAAGTTCTTATGTGTGTACAGTATATTTTTTTACGTTAGTAGATTATTTTTTAAGTTTTTTTAGAAATAAGGTGGAATTTTTAACAAATTATTGAGCAGTGTATAGAAAATGCTTGCTTTCTACAAGGCAATGACGAATAGGTTTGATAATAACTTTAATCATAGTTAAACACATACTAGTCAAGAGTAATGATGTAATATTTATATAGCGCTTTTCAAGTCAATCAAGACCTCCGAAAGCGCTTTACAATGTGATTCACACTAACCCATTCACACACACCGATAGCAGCGTGAGCCATGCAAGGCAACTACCTGCTTATCGGGAGTATTAGAGATTCCGTGTCTTGCTCAAGGACACTTCGACATATAACACGGAACAGCCGAGAACTGTACCTGCGACCTCTTCATCCCAACACGGACACTTTACCTCTTGAGCTACTGCTACTTGAGGGGAAAAGATCCGTTTTACAGTGGCAGATGACTATAGGAAAATGCATGTATTGATTCAGATCCTACATAAGAGTTAATGTTTTAAGGTCACTTTTATAAATATTAATAAGACGAAATGATGCCCCAGGGCAATCTGATCCGGGAACTGGATTATGTGAACATAAAGAGGGTCAAAGCAACAAGTGCGTAATGCCATTATTGAATTGAAATTTACCAAAGTTACAGGGTCAGTTTGACCCAGATACATGATTACTCTTCCTGAGTAAGAACACAGTAGAGAACTACAAATCACTCGCTAGATCATAATCCATCCATCCATTATCTACACCGCTTATCGTGAGTAGGGTCTCAGGGGTGCTGGAGCCCATTCCAGCTATCTTCGGGCAATGGGCAGGGGAGACCCTGAACTGGTTGCCAGCCAGTCGCAGGGCAAAGATCATAATATAAATGAAATAAAATTAGAAAGCCTTTATTGTCATTATACAAAGTGTCATGATATCAAAAGCTTCCCCATAAAGTGCACATACACACATGTAATTTGAAACTAGCATAAAAATTACAAGTAGTATAGATTTTTAAAGTAACATAAAATTAAAAAGTGGTACAATTACCAATATACAAAGAAAAATGTATCCAAATTTCCCCAAAGAAGAGAGCTGCGATACAAATTATCTGATATGACAAAGAGGCAAAGGTGACACCTAGTGCAAAATATTTAAAACACGTATTAAAAAAAAAAAAAGTACGCAAAGTCATGGAAATGAATGATTTTTCGACCTGGCCTTACATTAACCACACAAAGAGTCTATGCACCTGATGAAGACGGTTATGGAAATATGACGTTCTGTCATTTTTAAAAAAGCATTCTCCATAATGCCCGCACGTCCAAATGAGCATCCTTTCATCAGTCAACATCAGCCTCCGCTTTCATGTTGAATGTCGCAAAGAAACAACAAAATGGCGGCGAAGAATTAAAGAGCTGATTATGTGGGATCAAAGAGGAAGCGGCGCGGAGACGGGGATTGAGACGGACGAGGGCCCGAAGAGGCAGACACAAGGGAGCAATCTTATGCTCTCAGCACAAAGAAAATGGCCGAGGGTTCCTCCTCTGTTGCTCACACTTAACCATTTTCTCGCTTGGCCGACTTCACGACAGTCACAGAAATCAACAACAAGGTCCACAGAGACTCACACATCCACGGCCATTATACTTAATTGATAAACTGTTCTACATCGTTGACAGCTGCATCACTACTGTGCACGAGTGTGTTATGTCATGGAGAGATTGATTTATTCATATTGAAAGTACTATATTGTATTCCTCTGTTCTTTCATGGAGCCAGACATATTTGGAGGATTTTTGTACATTTACACAAAAACTAAACATGAAGTAGCTTGTGTTCCACCATAAATTGTTTTTTCTATTTACCTGTAGTTATATTTTAACTTGTACAATGCTGGTGAGTTTGAATTGTAGCTTGCAGGCCTAGTAAAGTGCTACAATACTTTTAAACATACAACCAAAGGGGCAACAACTTATTCCTGAATAAACTAAATGCGTTGGGGGTACACCCCTGGACCACCTTAGACTGTCCACCCACCAGGGTCTCACACGATACTATGGGAAACACTATATATATATATATATATATATATATATATATATATATATATATCATCTCTCATCTCATTAGTTACACCGCAACATAAGATTTTAAAACCTCAAAGTAAATATTCACCATTTTCTTTCCCTTTGGTGATACAAAAATCCAACATTTTTCTGGTGTCTGTATTTTTTTTTATTTGCAGGTTTGGGGGTCTCGTTGGAAAGCATTCTTTTTTTAGAAGTAGATAAGGTTCCGATAAATGGGGTTCATATTTGTGCATGGCTAAATTGTTTCAAAAAGATTTAACTTAACAATGTTGTTAATTAGGAAATAAATTAGTATTTTCACAATTACAAAATCAACCTTGAAGTCCGAAATACACGGTGGCATTGCAAGAAGACATTTAATATTTTTGAAACTGAAATGATTGTCATCAATGTTCAAACTTATTAAACGATGCTTGATCATACATGAAACATGTAAATGTGCTGAATGATAAATTAATTTAGGACAATGAAAATGTATTTCATCATATCTAAATACATAAAACATATTTGCAAGAATACATTTAGGTATAAGGAAACCGAAATGATTGGCATAAATGTTCAAATGTATTTAACTATGCTGGATCATGCATGAAAATAAATGAGATATATTAAAAAACGTCCTTTATGCCAGTGGTCGGCAACCACCAGGCCTTGGGTCTTTGGTACCGAACAGAAAAACAAGCTTTTTTTTGCTTGTAAGGTATTTATTCATGTATACAAGCAGTTTATTTCACGCAAGACAACACGCAAAGTTTAGAGTAGTAACCCTCCGCAATTGACGAATGATTGACTTGTTGCCAAAAGACGTCCACTTCATTTGCTCAGCATAAGAATTAGAATAGTCTTTATTTTCGTTGACATCAATGTTGTGAAATATTGTATGCAATGAGATTAGACATAGCACTCCAGGGTGAAACATAAAATATAAAGACTTTGAATAGAAAAAGATCAAGACTATCAGGATGAAAAGGCAAGAACAACATAGTACTTAGAAAAACTGGCCGAAGTTATAATAATGCAATGAAAAATAGTGCATTGTAGGTATGGTGCAATGAAAATAAGTGCAATAACATTTAGTGGCAGCAATTCAACAAAATAGCAATATAATTCACAATGTATACATATATGTAGGTATTTTCTTTTCAGATTCATGCAATGGTATTGGATGCAACGTGAATCAAATCCAAATTTTGGTGTAGATGACTGAATGCTAACCTCTAGACAACTAGGATTGCAGACAAGGAAAAAGGCATTCAATTTTATTTTATCAGATTATTTCTACTCACGGTTACACTTCTTACAACATTGGAATGGAGTATTACAGGAAAGAGTGCAGGCAAAACAACATTGTCCATGGTGATACCATGAGTAAAAACTGTGTGATGACGTGATTAAATCAAATGCCTTTTCCTCTTTCATAGCATATCCCTGTGGTTTTATAGTGTATTTGATCTTATTATGGTTATTACTAATATCATTGGGCCGGGCTGCAAGAATATTAACAATAAACTGGTCTGTAGCGCAGAAGATGTTACCAGCCTCTGCTTTATGCTATGCAGATTTTTTTAAATACCTGTACATATTTTTCTGTCAAATATTCTTTGTTTTAAATTGGCAGTTTCCCACATTTGTAGCAACAGTCAGTAAAGAAAACGTCACATTGACATGGTACTTAAAACGTCACGGATCAAACAAAAAATGAAAGAAAACAAACAGTAAGCACTTTTGTGCGTATTGATCGCATTATTCTCCATTTACGGAAAGCACACGGATGTCATTGGGGATAAAAGTTGTAGTCATACTGGCACCCATTCATCTCATTAAGAGCCCAGAACTAGTAGTGCAAAGAGCTTTGCAGAGGATAAATTTGCCCCTGGTTCAGTACGAGGATCCCCGCTGAGCAGAGCGGAAAAGCAAGGCCTGGCTTGGCAGCGGAGACAGGCCCAGGCAAGGCGGGCCCCGGGGCCCCCATGCTGAGACCCCCTCCTTACCCCCGACAAACACGCCGGTAGATAATCTCTCCTTCAGGGTCTCGAACCCGGCGCTGCGGGCTTGGGAAGGGGGGCTGTTATAAAGCAGAGAGAAGGAGCTGGAGTGTGTGCACGACAGTGTGTACTGCAACCTTTGACAAAAAGTGAAAATAGCGACTGGAAAAACATTGTAGCCAATTATTTGCTCTTCTATATAAACTCACAAAATACTGTAAGTGGTATTTTAGTTGGGACGGAAAAAGATAAATGGCAAATCAATGATCCTGCGGGATGCCTGATTTGGGATTAACTTCAAATTCAAATGCATCTATTTAGCACTTTGCAGACACAGAAAAGCAACCGAGAGTACTCTATAAAAATATTTTATGTACGATAACACTAGTACATAATGTTCCGACCTCTTAAGCAAAAATGACCGATTTTTTTAACCAATATCTTTTTTTTAAAGGGACAGCGTGTAGTATTGAATGAACCCTAGTGCAACAACAACAAAGAATTATTCAGTAAAAAAAAAACATTGATTTGAATAATAGGGAGAAATACACCCTCGCAATCCTACGGAGGATAGGCGGTGCAGATAATGCATGAATGGAATAATACACAAACTATCACTTCTGTCTTGGGATCAAGAGATCGCAGGTTCAATTCCCGGCTCCTCCGTGTTATGTGTCGAAGTGTCCTTGGGCAAGACACTGAATCCTTAATGCCCCCAATAAGCATGGCCGCTATTGGTGTGTGAGTGTGCGTGAATGGGTAAGTGTGAAGCACATTGTAAAGCGCTTTGGGAGGTCTTTATTGACTTGAAAAGCGCTATATAAATGCAGACAATTTACCATTTCAATGTTAATTTTGATAAATATTCATAGGCCAGGAGATTTGCAATTCTGTTACTTAGCGGAATCCATACCTAGTGGTCACCGCCATACTTATCTGGCATCTTGCTGCTACTTTGTGATATTTTTTACACATGTGTTCCTTTAAATGGAAATAAATTAGTAGCAATTTAATATTCATTTAAAACGGAATTTCTTGCAAATGTCATGTGAGAGACGTATCCTAATTTATTGCCGTTTCTTTTCTTCCCAGCTACCTTTTAACATTGTAAACAATCCCCCCCCCCAAAAAAAAAGACAAAACAAGAACTATTTATTTTCCCAACTACATTGATGATATCCAACTCTTGATATCAATACTAAATAGACAACAGTTCTCAAAAGGATCACAATATGTAATATTAATATGTAAATGACTATTTTTTTCTTTTTCATTTTTAGAAGTGCTACATAGTACTCTACAATGACATCCAAATTCTAAGGATCAGATTGAGGGTAGCTCCAAAACGACAAATGTCGATCTATTTCCATTTCATCCACCCAAAACAATACCTAATATTGCATCTAGTTATGAAAATAAGACTGTGGGTTGTGGTATTCAAACAAAAAACATGTTTAGTCTATTTTTTGGCATCGACAAAAGACATTTGCCATTTTATGTGAATGTAAAAAACTACCCAGTAAAGTAATGGTTTTCCCTGCATTTTAACATTATTCTGTGTGTAAGATATGCTTGTGCAGTTGAGTCATTTATTTTTACAATTATATTTTAAACGCACTCTGAACTGCACTTTCAGTAAGATTGCCATTCAAGTAATCGAGAATACAAAAATAGTTCAGGTTTTGGACGCATTTAAATCAGAGTACTGTATATGGAGGAGAGCACAAACCATATGATGGTTCACCCTGTTATTATTGACAAATTCGTTCTTAAATGAATGTGCTATACCCAGTATAAGTCACCGAAGGTTAAACATGTAATTGATTTGATTTTATCGGATACAAAAAATTATTACCCCGAAAAGGTTATTACATTGAAATGTCACCAATCGTCGCGAATGGTCCATTTAGAAAATTATACCAGACTAATTTCTTGAAAATGTCACAATATGTCTGAAGAGGCTTCCTCACATCTTTGACTGCAACATCTTATAAAGAAATAAATACTTTCTTGTCCTGACTTTAAAGGTTTGAGTTAATTACCCCCAACTATTTTCAAGCAAAACATCCAAAACCAATTTGTAGAATAAACAAGTCTTGAATTTATACCAAAATCAACAATCGAGAAAAGTGCAGAATCAAAGAAACATTTGCCATAATCTCCGTACATGCACAAAAATGCATAATCAAGAAGGAAAAATGTATTCAAGTCGCAACAGATAAGTCGCACTTGCAGCAAAACTGGGGGAAAAAATAAAATTTAAAAAAAAAACGACTTATAGTCCGGAAATGACGTTAAGTTGCAACCCCAGCTAATCTGAACACCAAAAAACAGCGACTTATAGTCCGGAAACTACGGTAGGTAGGTAGGTGGGTTGGGGGGTGGGGATGTAGTTATGCCAGCTCAATGACCAGGATAGACACCTGATTCAAAGGAATGACAATAAAGTAGAAAGGCAAAACTGTGATTAAATACGCACCGATTGTTTTCTGAAAGCATTTTACTTCTGTCAAATATTATTACAAAACAAAATACAGAAACTTCTTCCTTCCCCTTTAAGGTCAGACTAATAGTCACACAGCAATGTCCATTTTATTCCAATTTCATCAGCCGCTACGACGTTTCCATCTTGTAGCCATGCTTTTCCAGCTCCGCTCTAGTAGAGAAGAAAAAACAAGAGATTTTATTGTAATTGCTCATATCACTCAAATTACTAACAGTCAAGCTACAGTGGGGGCTGACATTGAAGCACAGAACAGAGAGGCAAGTGAACACTTAATTAAGCTAATTTCATTATGGCTGGAGGAAAATATTGAATTAAAAAAAATGAACATATAAAAATCACAACGCATACAACAAGCCAATAGATTTAAACATTACAGTTTTCTCTGTAATAATAGCGAACTTACTTTAATACAATTCTCGATTGCTTATGTGTCGTCAAAAACTAAAAGCAGTTCATTGGAATATCTTTGTGGTATGTTAGTCTTTTTATCAATACAGTAATCCCTTGTTTATTGCGGGGTTAACGTTCCAAAAAAAACACAATAGGTGAAATCAGGGAAGTAAAACCATTTAATTTCTTACAATTTGTATACATTACACTTACAGCTTAAAACCAAGGAACAAACACTTTTTACAAGCTCGAGTATTTGTTTGACAAATACGATTCAATGTATAGGGAAAAAATAAAAACACTATAAAATGTTAAGTCACACTGATTAAGCAAGATAGCACAGGGGTACAAATTCCCACCATGGTTTGTTTTCTAAAGGGGACATCCGCAGAATGTCGTTTTGATTCTTAAACTGGTCAATGAAATCATGAAACCTAGTGACTAAGCATATTACTACAGTAATCCCTCAATTTTTGCAGATGTAGGGTTTTAAAAAGGACCCACAACAGTCAAAACCCGAAAATAAACATTCTATCAAATACTAAATTTTACATTGAAAAAAAATTAACAAACTATATTTACAGACTCAAGCGATTGATTAACAAATAAAAAGTACTGTACTTTATAAACGTTTTTTTCTCAAAAAAAAAAGAAAAAAAAACCTTCTCTACTCCCAAATTATATAATAAAATAATCTCACTGCTATACTGTCTTGCACTTTAGCGTTGAAAACCATTTAAAAAAACGATTCTTACTTCGGATGATATTTGGTTGCTGTGATGTGGATTTCAGAGAAACCACAAATGTGGCGTAGGAATGATTTTACCGTTCTGTATTCAACTTTATTGGCATCTTTCTCTAGCTTTTGGTGCTTTATCCGGTGCAGAGGGTTTTGTTGACGTGATGGCTTATACGGAATAAATTTTAAATGATTTGCTCAAATGTAATGTATTATTGTCAAAATATTTTACCAACTTAGACCGCAGCGCTGTTTACGCACAGGCTGACACATGGCAGAAAAGAAGCGGGACGACCATTTAGCAAATTAGAATGCAGATAACAGTGCATGATAAAAATCCGCTAAAAGTAAACCACGAAACAGCAAGAGAATAATGTAAAGTTATATACTAATTGTGATCGCCTGCTGCCTAATAAAATGAGAATGGGACATATGATTGGCTAGATTATTTGTTGTTTGCTTAGATTACTGTAAATAGGCCAATGAA
This sequence comes from Urocampus carinirostris, assembly GCF_059441175.1. Taxonomy (NCBI): domain Eukaryota; kingdom Metazoa; phylum Chordata; class Actinopteri; order Syngnathiformes; family Syngnathidae; genus Urocampus; species Urocampus carinirostris. Next base: position 24,572,613 of record NC_142350.1, on the reverse strand, counting down.
AAATATTTGCACGTACTATGAAACTATTGTTTACTCTATACCCGCTGGCGTAGAACCACTACCTCAACCTAAATGTAGTTGCATTAGAATTGAATACCTCAACTGATTGGAGAAATCATCCTCGACGTTGTCGTCGTCCCAGTTGTCTTCCCAAACATGAGTATCTTCATCCTCGTCCTGTCCCGTCCAATCTGAAAGGATCCGTGCCAAACCGAAAAGTGTGGCAAGGAGGACAAAAGAAGGAGAGACATAAGTTTTGGTAGAATCAAATGTTTTATTAAAGGAAAACATGTGCCATGAACATCTTGGTGAAGGCCCTAGGGATGAAACTGTCTCTTAGCCAGTTTTTGCTCGATTTAAGGGACCAGTAGTTCCTACAACTGGGGTGCAGGTCGAAGGGGTGTTAGGCGGGTAAGAAAAGTCCCTCAATGTGTTGACAGCTCTGATGCAATATCAAAAGCAGGCAATATCTTCCGGACTGGGCAGGGCGGTCCATGATCTTCAGGGCTGTGTTGATTACTCAATTTTACCTATACCATGCACCCAGCATACCACAATGTGACGTCCTTTTAGCGCTACTGTTAATATGCAGCTTCTGTTCCAAGATAACACTCAGAAATAACCCTCAGAAACAGGTTGAGACGGTTTGTTCCCCAGGACCATAAACACCCTAAACAAGCATGGAAAACTGGGAATATATATCATGACTTATTTGGGAATTTTGGTCGACGGCACTACATTTCATTGCACTGTTACAATGCACTATTCTTTCATTGCACTAATATAGTTGGGCCAGTCTCCAAGCACTAAGTTGTTTGCCCATTTCTAGTAAAAGTATTTTTATCATATATTTTCCATCTAAAATATTCATTACCTTCGAGTGCCATGTCTCGTTAAAACACAATGCCCACCACCTTGTGATCAATGACAATAAAGACGCCTTTGTTTTGCTACCAGGCGTGCAAGGTAGCATTTGCCACCGTGTTCAGCAACTGCGGCGCTAATATTTTTAGCAACACTCAAGCGTATGATTTAAAACAAACAATTTATATGTTATAATAACAAACAGAACAGACACGTCGATTTATTGTTACAGCTTTATATCGATCGGTAATAATTGTTAGTATGGGTAACAGCTGCGCTAGTTACTGCTACAGCTAATTGTAGCGATATTAGCTTAGCCGGGAAGCTGAGTCACGGCTTCGAAGGAACTGTGAAACAAAAAAATGCGTCAAAATGGCATAGAAATATGTTTCTGACCTTCAGCGGGGAATTCCTCAAACTCATCGTCCTCTTCGAGCAGACCAAGATCGACTGTTTGTTTTTTGTCTGACATGTTGACGGTTTAGATTCTTCAGCGGCGACCGGAGAAAAATGGCTGCTGACGCACAATGAATTGTGGGAAATCAAATGATGTTTCGATATTGCAGCTGCGCTTATTCTACGCAGCAAAAAAAAAAAAAAAAAGAACTCGCTGTGTGCTAAAATTGGCTGCTTTAATCGTTTAAAATAAATGACTTCATTGTGTTTATTTTTATACCATTGATGTAATTGTTTATGGTAAAACATGCTGCTTAAACTTTAAAACAATCTTAACTCTTTCTAAATAGAATAAAACAGAATAGAACAGCCTTTAGCATACGTGTCAACTTACACGTTTTCCCCGTTATTGTACGTTCTTTTAAAATGTGTATGCTGTATAAAATTGTTGCACAGCTCTTTCATTGCTTCTCCTCTAGTTGCGCTGCTTCCAGATGTGTGCTATCTAAGCATTTAACCAACCGTATTTCAGCCATTACTTGTTGCCAGGGTCAGAAATCAAACTGGAGGCCTTCACAATAAGGTCTGCGGACCTTTAGGCATAAAATAAGTGACAATAAGGCTATTGGTTTAGCCCAGGGGTGTCAAACTCATTTTACCTCGGGGGCCACACGATAGAACAAACGTTATTTCGGGGGTCGGATTAGTAGATCAAAGAGAATGAAAAAGAGAGATAAAGAAAGAGGAAGGGAAAAGGAGAGAGGGCTGGACAAAGAAAGAAAAAGAGAGAGAGGGAGAAAGCATGAGAAATAAAAGATAAAAAGTTGTGAGAGAGGGGAAAAAGAAAGGGAGAGGAAGAAAGAAATCCAAAGAGAAATAGAAAGACAGAAGGAGAGAAAAGAAAGTGCGAAGGGTAGGAAGAGAGAAAGAGAAAAGAGAGAAAAGGATGAAAGGAAGTTAGAGCAAAAGAAGTTAAAAAGACACAGAGAAAAAGACAAAGAGCAACAAAGGAAGAGAAAAGGAGAGACACAGAGAGTGAAAGACAGAGACAGAGAGTGGGAGAAAAGGGGTGGAAAAGAGAGAGCCAGAGAGAGAGATAGAAAAAGAAATACAAGTTCAGTGTCTTTGTTTGAGGCACCTTTCTTTGGCAACAACAAGTTGACATATTTCAACCTGCAGCTTGTTTTTCTCTTGCGCTTCTCTGAGTGTTGTCTCTCGGTTCGGATTCAATCCCTTAGCGGGCCAGATCTGGCCCGCGGGCCGCCTAATTGACACCTGTGGTTTAGCCAATCAGATTTTGAGTAGGAGAGTCACCGCTGGGCAGCACAGCGGGGCAGTGGTATGCGCTTTGCCGGCACAGTTCTGAGGTCATGAGATCGAACCTTCCTGTGTGGAGTTTGCATGTTCTCCTCATGCTTACTTTGGTTTCCTCCGACATTCCAAATTTGTCCCTAGGTGTGAATGAGCGAGTGAGTTGTCTGTCTCTGTGTGCCCTGCGACTGGCTGGAAACCAGTTCAGGGTGTCCCCTGCCCACTGCCTGAAGACAGCTGGGGTGGGCTCCAGCACCCCCGCGACCCTACTGAGGATAAGCGGGGCAGATAATGGATGGATGGAGTCACCGCCTGCTAGCAGGCTTTGGGAAACATCACCGGTATTACAAACTATGATACCCACCTCATACTTTTCTTTTTCTGTCATTTCTGGCTGCCAGAATGGGGGGCGAAATGAGGGAGAAGGACGTATGCTGGATGCTTTCTATGTTTTAGAAGACTTTTTTTGTCTTGCGATCACGTTACACAGAAAATAACCAGCTGATGGGAATTTTGCATCAGTCAGGAGGAAAAATGAGAACCTTTTTTTTAGTTCAGTGCAATAAATAGAAAATTACTAGCTTTTTCTTTTTTTTCTGTATACGTTTTTCAGTCAAGGACCAGTGCCTGGACCTGAAGCATGTCATCGTCTGCATTGACCAGCCTGCAGAGAAGGGAAGCTACGTCGTTGCTGTCATGGACTTTATGGAAAATTTTACATCTTACCTTTGTTTTTTTAATGTATTGATTTTTTAATCTATTTTGGCCTGGTCATTCTGGAAGGGGCATTAACACGCATGAGGCCCCTTCTCAAGCTTTTTTATTTTATTCATGTTGAGGTTTTGAGTTTGTCTTTGCCCACATGTCGGTTTTTAGATCAGGAGATGGTGTCATTGTGGCATGAGCAGTCCTTTGAGACATTCTGTGATCGAGGGCCAAACAAATAAATGTGACCTGACATGATTGGCTGGGAGGTTTTCTGGGGAAGCCACTTTACCATCACTACACACATGCTGCTTTTATTCTGTGGAACCAGAAAAGGATTTAACTCCTTCCTGAAAACATATGCACGCCAGTCAGCAGTCACATTTTTGCAACCGCTTTTCATTTGGGAACAAACGCATTGTGTCTCCCTTCGGCCTGCTCGAATGATAAAGCTTTGGCCGCAGTTTAGATGAACGAGACGGCTCATTTACGACCAAACCGCAGGAACCACGTCGGAGACCTCTGGAGAAATCCATTTAAAAACTCTACATTAAAAACACTTCGTTGGCATATAACTGTTTATTTTGGATATTATATTTTTATTTTCATATATTCTTTCAATACCATATATGTTTTTTATTGTTGTTTACCCCCTCCCAGTTTAACTGAACTTTTATGTGTCAAGCAACAACCACAGGTTATAAAGATGAATTAGATTATATTTCAATACTATTATTTAATCATTCTATATTATAACATTGTCCCTTTAAAAGTTTGTTAAGGCTTTTACTTTTTATTTTTGCACTAGCAAAATCATAATGAGGCACAGAGAAACCATGTAAAGAAAAGCACTCGACAGGATCTTATCCATACTTAGAGGGATTACAGTCCACAGCCACAGAGATCCTGGACCCAGACCACAGGTAAAATGGCAGCCTGAAAGGTCTATCATTCAGTTCAGGGCAGGCAGGCCTTGTCTCTCGCTGACTTTTTTTTATTATCTACCTGTCATTATTCTTCTATGTCATTCTCTGCCTCTCTTGCTCTCTCTCTCCATACCTCTCTCTCACTCTCTCTCTACTTCTCTCTCTCACTCTCCCTCTTAAAGTGCCACACTACATCTTTACGGAGGTACTTCTGCTATGGTCAATTTTCAACCCGTCAAAATGATGGATGGCATTAAAATTTTCCCGTAACCTTTTTTCATTTGTCATGTATCCTTTCTTTTTTATACTTGGGTATTACTTTTTTGTCTTATTTCTTCTTTTTTTTTTCAATTTTCCCTTTTCTTTTTTTAATTTTTTCTTCCTTGTTTTCTTGTTTTTTTGTCTTTTGTTTTTTTTTTTCATTTCACTTCTTTTTCTTTTTTTTTTTCTTTTTTTTCTTTTCTGTTTTATTTCTTTTTTCCTTTCTTTATTTTTTTCTTATTTCTCTTTAAGATTGATAGGGTGTGCTTTGAGTCTCCGTATTTTTTTTCTCCTGTTGTGCTTTGAGCACTCGTTTTCGGTGGCCTGACAGAATACAGCGACATATATTGGTAAAATAATAGACGCGGTCCGTTTAACGTTCATAGTAAGGCAGGGGCCTCCATCTATCATCCTGGGGGGCAGCAATTGGCCCCCGGGTCCAATTTTGACACCCCTGCTCTGAGGTGTACTTCGGTGCCAGTCTCACATCAATCATTGCAGGTGAAGCCATGGGAAATAGCTTGTACGTCCTCCAGGCATACCTGAGTCTGCAGTTCCATTAAGGCTGGCGCCACGGAGAGCGTTTGGGGGCGGGCGTCTCAAAAGCTAGATACAAGGTGACTGCTGTAGCGCAGATTCCAGCCATGCACCTTGTCTCTGAATAATAGCATCGCATTTCTGCCCTGAGACAAAACCCCCCCGGGGAAGGACGGAGCGGCAGCGCTTACAAGTCCACCGAAACAGACAGCGGGTTTCAGATCAAGATTCCGGGGTAAGACCGGCGGGTCCGCCCTGCAGACCATACTCGGCTACTGGTGTTGATGTCAGGCTGAGTTTGTGGCCTTGAGGCAGCACACGCAGAGAGGGCTAGGGTGGAAGTTTGAGAGTGTACCTCATGGAGAGATTATCTGAAAAGATCAAGCCCTCTTCTCCTTCTACACAGGGGAAAAAGTGACACGGGCCGACAGTGTCGTCTGGGTTGCCCGCTGTCCGGACTATCTCTTTCTACCTCTATCTACACAAGGGATCAAGACTACGGGGTGGAAGGATCGTTCCAAATTTCGATGCTGGTGCCACTACGTACGAGCTTAATTTGTTCCGTGGTCGTTGTAGCTGGAATTGCGAATTTTCACGATTTGAAATACAGTAGTTAAAATTCATGCTTATATGTCGACCTACGTTAAAAAATGCAAGTTTATATGACAGATCAGGTATTTTTTGCGTATCATTTAGATAAATATTGTTTTTTAAATGGATTTAGTGTTTTTTTACCACTTTGAGGCACAAAATAATACACACCGTCCCTTCAGAGCAGGGGTCTCCAACGTGAGGTGCTCGCGGACCTATTCTGAAATACCGACATTGGCTCAGGAGTTAAAGTGCTCGTCTTGGGATCAATGGGGTCACAAAATCGATTCCTGGCTCCTTCGTGTTATATGTCGCAGTGTCCTGAAGACATTGCCGGCTTGCGATAGCGCAACTCAGGTAGTAGAGCGCTCGTCTTGGGACCAGGAGATCAAAGGTTTTATTCCGGGCTCCTCCAGGTTAAATGTAGAAGTGTCCTTGGACAAGACACTGAATTCCTAATGCCCCTGATAGCAGGTAATTGCCTTGCATGGCTGACACTGCTATCGGTTAGTTAGTGTGTACAAGGGAAAAGCTATGAAGCAGATTGTAAAGCGCTTTGAGAAGTCTTCATTGACTTGAAAAGCGCTTTATAACTTACATTTACTCACCAGTGCAGGGTCATTGTGATTTTCTAATAAAACGATTTTTATAGTGATATAGGTGCCCTTTCAGCTAACTAGTGACGAAAAGTGTCTGCTTTAGAGTGGCTTAGTCTTCTTATTAATATACAAATCTAAATCTATCCGAGAAAGTCAGCAGGGATCAAACTGTTTCCAGGATATGTCTGTCAAGCTGCTGTATTAAATTTAATCCCTGCCAGTCAGTGAGTCTGCTCTATTGTCTGTTATGTGGCCACTAAGAATGTCTTTTCATTAAAGAAAAAAAAAGGGGGATATGAATGACGCTTGTATTTCTGAAACGCTAAACCGATTCCAAAAATAAAAAAGCAATAATCTGTTTTATCTTGTTTCTGCTGCACAGAAGTCTCTATTCACGGAGACGTCTGTCGCCGAGAATTTCAGTTTCATATTTTACTTTCTTGTTGAAAAGCTCTGTCGTCTCCAGCTTGAGGTACAGTTTGCTAACAGGCTAATGGGCTTTTATGACAGTACTATCTGATACTGGTCTTGTCTGGCCTCCGGGTAATCCTGTCCAAATCAGCAGCTTAGACCTGCTCAGGTTTAAGTTGCATATTTGCTTTTTACCTGGATTCTGCTGAATAATGCTATCAGTGGTGGAAGAAATGAAATATGGGGGGTCCAACTGGCGGCAGACAATGACACCTCTATATTTCAATGAGAGACTACTGAAAATGTTCTGCTCTGTCACCGAGACAGAGTTCGATGCAGGCTTGGGAAAAATGATCTTCATATTTACTATTCATCCTGTCTTTTTATAAAAATCATTTCAATTATCCATTTATTTTCATAGTGCTTGCATACGTTGGGTTATCTGCTGAGCCCAATCTGGAAGATAACAATTATTGTTTAATAGTAATATATATAATGTAAATAAAAAAAAAATAATAACTTATCATTGATGTAAAGAAAAAAAATGATAACGGGCATTGTTATTAAATGGTAAAACTATAACAACAACTATCAATAGATAGAAGAGATAGAGATCGATTGAAATAGATAAAGGGCAAAATAGAGATGGATATAGAGCTAGATAGAAATAGACATGGAGTTAGATATACAGGTAGATAGATATAGAGCTAGATAGATATAAAGAGTGTCACAAACCAGAACGTATACAGGACTCAATTGCATGCGTTTCTCAGGTTTTATTGAAAGAGAGTGAGATTTAGGCTTGCTTGATTGCTTGATCCGAGGACTGGCGAAGAGCGGAATCAAGCAAGGTGGGGGTGACACTGCCGTGTCGGAAGAAGGCAGGCGGGAATGGCACATCGTTAGACCAGAGCTGGAGATCAGAGGCGATGTTGAGTTCGTAAAAGTGATCGTAGGCAAACGGCAGGCAGAACAGGCATAGTCAGGTTCAGAAATGGGTCAAAAATATGAAACAGGCAAAAAAAAAAAAGGTTTAACAGGGACGGAACCGCTCACTGAGTGAAAACACAACAGGTCGCAACGATCTGACAAAGTTTGAACTGGAGACAGGGGCTTAAGAAGGGTGTGGCCACCAATCAGCTTGTCCGGGCTGTTGCCGCCAATCAAGCTGCCACAGGTGTTCCAAATAGGACAATCATGACAGAGAGAGCTAGATGGATAGACGACTAGAGAAACAGACAGTCAAAGAGACAGACAGACAGACAGACAGACAGAGGTAAGAGTTTTTATCAAGTATTATATCCATAGCTTAGTACCACCCAAATCCTTTTAAAAATGTATTAATACAACACATCTTATTTTGGTGTCCGACACTAAAGGCCAATACATTTTTTTTAAATCATCACTCTTTCCAGGATCTTTTTTAAAGCAAAAAATATTGTACTGAGATAATAAAGTACTTTTTAATTATTTGACTCTTTCAATAATGTGGTGTCAAAGAGATGAGTCATCATAGTGGTATAAGTATCCTTGTCTTTTTTGCATGGACGGAGGTGACGTGTTTGTACTGTACTTGTACTTTAATACATTTGGACCCCAGAAACCCATTTTAATAAGATTGAATAAAAATGCCGTTTATTCCCAGTGATGTGTAATAAGAGTTTAATTATATCAAAGTGTCGGCTACCCTATACCGTTATGTGAAAGCTCTCAGTTGCTCTCACCATAGGTGCTCACCCTCTCCAACAAAAGCACTCAAACAGGAAGCAGCCATTATCTGCAAAGTCCATCCTCATGCCCGAAGTCATTAGCTCCATTCAACCTCGTGTGAAGAGAAATTTGTTCATTTTAATTTCCATCTATAAATTATAACAAGTCATCTTTCATGCTATAGTGAGAACCGACAGAACATTGCTTTTTTTTGGTTCAAAGGTAATCCCAAATTCTTAAACATTCAAAATGTGAGAAAACAGTTCATGGTTTTTGCATTAAGTCCATATATATTTTATCGGTATATTCCAACTATTCAGAGATAATGCATTTTAAAAAGAGAGCATGTCGTGTGGTTGTCATCTTGAGCTGTGACGTCATCAGAGGAACACCAACACCCTAGGAAGCCAGTCGCCATATTGATTAACATGGTAATTACTCCAAGAGGTTTCAAGTGTTTTAGATGAACTTTTGGCAGTTTTTGTGGATAATGCCTTGGTTTTGTGTTGCAGGTGGATGCAGTAATTGTACAACTGTTTGTTATTTGTAATGACAATTTGTCTGATGCTGAGATTATAACATCCCGTCTCTATAACTGTAATCTACCTCTCTCCGGCCTCCCAACGTCTAGCATCAAGAGCCTGCAGCTAGTACAAATTTCTGCAGCCAGGCTTTTAAGAAGAAAGTTAAATCAAATTACCCGATTTTAGCTTGCTTTTATTGGCTGCCTGTCAGTTTAAATGCTATTTTAAGGTTCTGTTGGTATTATACAAAATTATGCATGGACTTGCCCCCTCATATCTTTTTTTGCTCGGAAAATGCTGGTCTGCAATTTCAAGAGCGTTCTCCATTCAGGCCCTGGTTCGGAGGTTTTGAGTTTTTCCTTGCCCTCATGTAGCTTTTAGATCAGGGGACTGTGTAATGATAATTTGTAATCCGTAATAGTCTGGTCTGTACAACCCTTTGTGCTTTAATGTGATTAAGGGCGTCACAAATAAACATGACTTGACTTGACAACAAAGGGCATGCAACCAAAAAGGAGCTCACTGGCAAAACCCTCCACAGAGAGCTGCCAACAGGGGGGCTTACCTGGATCAATCAGCAAAATGGGGCCACTTAAAAAAACTAAACAAAAACTGGAAAATCTCAAGGCTGGCAGACCAAAAACATGCAGTGAGCAGCCAGGCTAACCTGGAAAATCACAATGAAAAGCATACAGCTATGGCGACAAACATGAAGCTGACTGGGAATAAGCAAACCAAGGAACACGGCAAAAAAGTGGGAATATTGGTAAACTATTGGTGGAACTAAGGTGTCTGTGTTAGGAGTTGACTAAGGACATTAAAGGTAACGCCTATTCCCGGAGACGGTATGTTGTTGTGAGATGCCAATGAGCTTGAATGTGTGATAAAGCAGCATGGAAATATACTCTTCTATCATGAGTCATTTAATATAGAGAACATTGTTCCGAAAAAAGAACACTAACATCAGGCAGCCAACGAGCGGCAACCGGGAGTAAACACAACCGGAAAGCCCTTGGCAGCCCCGACACAAACATGGAGCGAGCTGAGCAAAATTAACCATGACAAGCGCAGCAAAAAACACAAATTAAAAGCCAAATTTGATAACCTAAAAGGATGCGAAAACAGAGTAGGCAAAGTTAAGAAATGAGCTATATGCAATCGCTGTTCACTCTAATCACTGTCTGTTCTCGAGCTGGCCACACGTTTTGTGTTGATGGGATTTGCCATTTTGCAGGTGTTGTGTTCCTTCAGTGATGTCACAGCTCTAGAGGAAAGAAGCCAGAAGGGTCAAGTCATATTGTTTATATCCCTTACTCACACAAAGTTTCAAAGGATTGCTCAGACCACCATTACAACGTCCACTGATCTGAAACCTACATTAGGGCAAAGAAAAACTCAAAACCCCCCGCTGATAAAAATAAAGAAACCTTGAGACGGGGGCACACATGAGGTAATCCTCCTTCCAGGATGATTTTGGATGTTGAAGGGCATCAACAGACAATACACAGACATCATAAAAGTTGAATATACTGTAGGTAATAAAAGAATGTGCAGTTGACAGCTTCCTGCCCCAAAATCTTGACCGATACGGCAGGTTCTAGATGATGGCGTACGTTAGGTCTGATTGAATTAACAATTCCTTGAAATGCATGCACTGTGCAACAACAAGGCTTATCCTTCTTCCTCAAGGACAAAGACAAGAGTATGAGGTCAACATGGCTCATATGCGATAGAAGATAAGGGTGTCTTAAGCATCAATATAAACACTCCCACCCAGGCTGCGGATCATATCTCAGAGGGCAGAGTATTCCATAGCACCTTCGTCTGAATGAAGAACGCTCTCCAACCTGCGGATTTCTTCTTGGCTCTTGGAATCACAATTAGACCAGCATTTTCCAAATGAAGGCCAACTTTCAGACAAAATTTCTCGAGTCCCCAGTCAGGTGGAATATTTGCATAATTGTGGAGGGGAACACTACACATTCTGTGCTAATTGAAAAAATATGTTTGGGAATACCTTGAAAAAGATAAAGAGTCTGAAGCGCAGTTAGGATCAAGAGCGAGCTCTGATTCACCCTCACTTTTCCTCCTTAGCAGTTTTAAGCTCGAAGAGCATCTTTTGTGCTGTGATGTCTCCTTCTCCATTGTGGACCGTGACACACATCTGTGGAAACGCTGCCTCCACCTGAATCTTGACACTTTGGGGTCAAGTTCAAATATATCTCCTCCTTTCATCCTTCTTTGTTGTCCTTGTCCTATTTTAAGACACTAATTGCATAGCGTTGCTGCCTACATATCTATCATCGCTGTCCTTTGTCTCACTTTGCAAGGGGAGAGAACTCCCGTGCCCCTACAAAGGCTGAGGAGATGGTTTGACAGGGCCTGCTAAGCTCTTCACGGGCGACCGTGACACGTTCATGGTTCACCAAATACAGTTTCACTCCTTCTTACGAGCTTAATTCGTTCCAGGATCAGGCTCGCAGCTCGAATTGCTCATGCAGCAGGCACATTTTTGTTGTTGTTGTCATTTATTCTGAATATGCCTTACAAAGAGTGCATTATTTTCCGGGATCAGTCTTGTAGCTGAATTTTTTAGTGCCTTAAGCACATTTTTGTTGTTGTTATCATTTATTTTGAATTACAAGTAGTGCAAGGCTTCCTGATTGTTGTCAAAAACATTCTCGAAACAAAAACATGTAGAAATTAAAAAACAAAATGAGCAGGTTACACAAACCAGAAAACAAAAGAGAAAACAACAGAAGACCTTCAGAAAAGAGTGAGCAGAAGCAAAGGTCACCCCTTTACCCCAAAAAATAAATAAATAAATATTTATACAGACGCTCCCCTACTTCCGACCATTCGATTTACTAAAAACGGTAGATACGAACATTTTTTTCAGGATATGGAAAAATATCTGGACATTGCTGTAAGGTAGATTTTGTATTGTGTGCACCTTTTTCTGAGTACAGGACATTACTGTAGTGCTTCTTTCTGCTGCGTGGTGCTGTGAGAGGTCACCCAGGATCCACCCCGAAGAAGAAATCCAGTTTCCTCTTACTAGTTTGTGTGTAAACATTCGATACTGTATCTCCAGCGCGCTAAGAACTTTGACATTTTTATTATTTAATATCTTGTGCATCTATTCAATATGGTTGGTGTAGAGTGTAAAGACGAGGCGAACCGTTTCTTTTGAAATGAGAGTGGAATAAGGAAGCTTGATGCAGTTGAGAAAATGGTTGGAATTGCTTTGTTTCAGCCACTTTCTACCATGAGGAGGAAGTCGCCTAACTCTTGAAGCTCATCTTCCAAAAGTAAGTTAAACTTTATTTATCTTCACAGTGCATATTATTTTATGAAACGATTATTTTTCAGTTTCAAAACAAGACAAGATACTCATACAAGCCTTCTATATATATATATATATATATATATATATATATATCCATCCATTAGCTGTACCGCTTGTCTTCATTAGGGTCGCGGGGTTGCTGGAGCCCATCCCAGCCATCTCCGGGCAGTGGGCGGGGGACACCCTGGACTGGTTGCCAGCCAATCGCAGGGCACACAGGGACAGACAACTCGCTCGCTCATCCACACCTAGGGACAATTCAGACCGGCCAATTTGCCTGAAATGCATGTATTTGGAATGTGGGAGGAAACTGGAGTGCCCGGAGGAAACCCACGCAAGCACGGGGAGAACATACAAACTCCGCACAGGAAGGCCGGTAGCTGGATTTCAACCCATATATATATATATATATATACACACATACATAAACAGTGAAGAAACTAAGTATTTGAAAACACTGCTATTTTGCTATTTCTCCCACTTAGAAATCATGGAGGGGTCTGAAATTTTCATCGTAGGTGCATGTCCACTGTGAGAGAGATAAACTAAAGAGAAAATTCCAGATATCACAATGCATGACTATTTAACGATTTTTTTGTTTTATTTTTTGTGTGATATAGCTGCAAATAAGTATTTGAACACCTGAGGAAAATGAATGTTAATATTTGGTACAGTAGCCTTTGTTTGCCAATACAGAAGTCAAACGTTTCCTGAAGTCATTCACCAAGTTTTCACACACTTCAGGATAGATCTTCCACACAGATCTTCTCTAGATCAGTCAGGTTTCTGGGCTGCCGCTGAGAAACACAGAGTTTGAGCTCCCTCCAAAGATTTTCGATTGGGTTCAGGTCTGGAGACTGGCTGGGTTATGCTCGAACATTGCTTCTTCATATGCTTCTTACGGAGCCACTCCTTGGTTTTCCTGGCTGTGTGCTTTGGGTCCTTGTCGTGTTGAAAAACCCAGCCACAACCCATCTTCAACTCTGACTGAGGGAAAAAGTTGTTCCCCGAATTCTCTCAGTGCACGGCCCCAGTCATACTCTCTTTAATGCAGTGCACTCGTCCTGTCCCATGTGCAGAAAAACACCCCCAAAGCATGATGCTACCACCCTTATGCTTCTGAATCGGAATGGCGTTCTTCGGATTGTATTCTTCATTCTTCTTCCTCCAAACACGCTTTGAGGAATTATGACCGAAAAGTTATATTTTGGTCTCATCTGACCACAAAACTTTCTCCCATGACTCCTATGTATCATCCAAATGGACAAATGCAAACTTAAGACGGGCCTTGACATGTGCTGGTTGAAGCAGGGGAACCTTTCGTGCCATGCATGATTTCAAAACATGACGTCTTAGTATATTACCTACAATAACCTTGGAATCGGTGGTCCCAGCTTTTTTCAGGTCATTGACCAACTCCTGTCGTGTAGTTCTGGCCTGATTCCTCACCTTTCTTAGAATTATTGAGACCCCACGAGGTGATATCTTGCATGGGGCTCCACTCCGATTGAGATTGACCGTCATGTTTAGCTTCTTCCATTTTCAAATAATTGCTTCAACAGTCGACCTTTTTTCACCAAGCTGCCTGGCAATTTCTCCGTAGCCCAGCCTTGTGGAGGTGTACAATTCTTTCTCTGGTGTCTTTGGACAGCTCTTTGGTCTTCGCCATGTGACAAGTTCAAGTCTTACTGATTGTATGGGGTGGACAGGTGTCTTTATGTAGCTAACGAACTCAAACAGGTGCATCTGATTCAGGATGATCCATGGAGTGCAGGTGGACTTCTGACGGGCGGACGAAACAGGTCTTTCAGGGTCAGATTTCTAGATGATACACAGGTCTTTAAATACTTATTTGCAGCCGTATCACACCAATAAATTGTTGAAAAAAATCGTGCATTGTGGTTTCTGGATTTTTCTTTTTAGTTTATCTCTCTCACAGTGGACATGGCCCTTCGATGAAAATCTCAGACCCCTCCATGAATTCTAAGTGGAAGAAATATCAAAATAGCAGTGTGTTCAAATACTTATTTTCTTCACTGTATATAAAGTATATATACATATATAACATAATTTTCCTGTTCAGAAGGAGCTTGTATAAAGTTACCACAACATGCAAATGAGCAGAGGTGCATGTGAAAGCTCACCTACAAAGTAGTAGTTTGCATGCGTAACTGGATTTTACTACGTATAGTGAGCAGGATTTTTCATGAAAAAAAAACAACCTCTTAAACCAAAATGTTCAAGTTTAGAGGTGCTCATATAAAGAGTTACCCCCACATGCAAATGAGCAGAGGTGCTTGAGACAGCTCTACTCTAAAGTACTGTGCTCCTAGCCCAAACTTGATAAAAGAGCATTGGCATGTTCTGAGCCCCCAAATGTGAAGTAATCCTGTTCCTGTTCTGTGCCTATTCCATTGTTGATTTTGGACAATCCATCCCTGCTTAAATTGCTCTGGGCTCCCACGCACCTAATCCCCTGCATGTGGCCAACCCAAGCCCCGAAAAAGTCCGTGATTGGTCTGATTGATAAATGAAACCCGCCGTAAGCTTTGTGAAGGGGGCCTCGGCAGGGTCTGGACAACTTCCAGGAAACCTTGGACAGCTACTTATTAAGTAGTTAGGCCTTCAAGACCAGGCTGGAGACAGCCAATGCCGGTGGTCACCTGGTTCTTCTTTTTTGGGGGTAATTATTAGCACCTTTTAAAAACACCATCTTGATGATTTTGTGTCACCGAGACAAATGTATGAATTTGTAAAAATCTCAATTGGTTGTTACCAGTGTTAGGCACGTTACTTTGAAAAAGTAATTACTTACAGTTACTCGCTGCATTTTCCAAAAAGTTGTAACTGAAAACAGGTTGTAACTGAATTACTCTACAGTAAAATTAATTACTTACCAGGGGATGTAACTATTTCCGTTACATTAAGAAGAAGTTGTTGTATGTCAAAGAATTCAAATTCCTTTTGGAGCAGTATTCGAGTCAGTCGAATAGAGAAGAACAGACATGTAGTTGCGTCATAGAACCTTGTCATATTTATTGCACCTCTCCAGCAACAGATTTATCCTACACATAAAGTGTGACAAAAAAAATACGTTCAATAATAAAATGACAATCGGCAGTAAACAATATAAAGTGAGTTTAATAAATCAAATCTAACTCTCACCATCTGAGACAACTTGTACACATATGCTACTGTACTTTAAGTATTGTGTTCACAACAAAAGTCAACTGTAAAACAATATGAATTTTGCTCTATGGAATAAATTGCAATCTCTAGTCAGACAACTGCTCAAGTAGACATATGCTACTGTACTTAGTTTTTTCACAGTTCAACAATAAAAGGTATGCTTATCAATGCAGTGTAAAATGAATAATTCCAATTCTCAATACCTAAAATACTGGTCAAGTACAAATTGGCAACTGCACTTCAAATATTTTGTTCTCAACAAAAGTTAACAATTAAACAATATAAAGTGACGATCCAATACTTGTATGTTATGGACTTAATGTTTACCAATTACATTTAACAACATAAAAACTACGCTACCCACAATGCCACGTTGTTACTGAGCATAGTCGGTGTGTCCTTTAATGGTTACAGTTGTATGTTGTGGTTTACTTGCGAGTGACACCAAAGTAAACAGCCGTCCACACCAACACGCCTTGTCTCAATTTATTCAAAGTAACATATCGCTTTTGACCGTCGGTAACGGTGGAAAAAATAACGAGTTAGTCAACCCTGTTACTGAAAAGATAACGCCTTTTCAAAACAGTGTTATTCCCAACATTGGTTAATATTGATGCAGTCACCAACTTCATGATAAAACAGCATGGAAGGAATAATCACGACTTTCTCTTGATTGTTGTTTCTCATCAACTGAATTGAAACACCGTTTTTTTTTATTTAATCATTCAAAGAGGTGTTTGAATGGTGTCACTGAATTTCCATATGCAAGGGGTGTCCAAACTTTTTCTCCTAAGGGCCACGTTGAGAAAAATCTAAGGATACATGGGAGAGTTCATTTTTATTGCTGTAATATATCTGAAACAGAGAAATCTGTCATTTTTTCAAACATAAACCCAAATAGCGTTCTGTAAGTTTAATAATGAGATTTTAAAAAATTTGGCGATTTAAAAAAAAAAGATTTACATTACTTTCATAATTGGGAATGATGCAATTTCTTTTTTCATTCACACACGTTGCACTATTATTATAACTTGGGCCAGTCTCTAATCACTACATTGTAACTATGTTTGCATATTTATTCTAACAAACTTTTTAAATTTTGTTTTTTCCTCTTTTAAGTCTTCCTGACATGTTTACCCTGGAGTGCCATGTCTAATCTCGTTGCATACAATTTTTTACAACGTTAATATCGATGACAATAAAGACTATTCAGTTCAATACTCAACTACTGAGAGCCACCCATAATGAGTACTATTAGTAATTTAGAATTTTTAAAAAAAGCTTAAAAAAACATTTTTTTGTATTCATTTCAAATTATTTTAATTGATGTAATATTTTTCACATTTGTTCTTCGTGAATTTTCGTTCCAAGAACAAATATCTAAACTGGCACTGCAGCGAAGGAGTTGTTGAAAAGAAAAGTCACACTTTTTTATCCATATTTTTTTATCATAATCTACTCCATTAACATCGATTTAGGATTAGGCCATTATATAGGAGATTTCCCCATTTTGAATTACTCACAATGACAGCCTAAATAGTTTCACGTGTTAAAATTCATTCCAAGCTCAGCTTATGAAAAGTCGGGTTAGTCTGACTGCCAGCTACAAGTTTCATTTGGACTGTGCCGTGTTTATAAATCTCATAAACCAGAATTCAAAAGTGCAAATTCTTGAACAGGATGTTGGAAAATGATTTACGGGCAAATAAAAACACCCAGTTGATGCTTCTGTTTTTAACATATCCCAATTTAGACACAATTTTACGCCTAGCGGGAAATAAATGACCATTTCATTTAATAGTGTTCCTATTCCCTTTTCATGGGCAAATTCAAGCACTTTTTAAGGACTTTCAGAGCCAATTTTTCAACTAATCAAGTACCATTAAAAGAAGAAATCCAGTGTGAATCATGTATTTTGGAAGCCACAAATATATCTGTGATCTACATAAAGTATTTTTAATCTCTTGAGTAAATCACAAATATCTTCGTTTTTAAGCCAAATGTCTCCCAATATGGGTGTTGGGTAAAATGACAGTAATATGTAGCTTACAATTTCAGTTGCAGGAAGTTCCTCCAATTACAATTCACCACTGAGAAAGTCTACCTTCATTTTTTTCATAGTCCCATAATAAATGCCTATGATTGATACGTAATCCTTGCACTAATACACTTTTCATAGTACCCTGTTTAGGTTTAGCATGCACCTGTCTGCTTGAGTGCAACCCGTAGGGGGCAATGATGTTTCATAGGACAATGCTGTAAAAACTCATGCCACCTGCAGTTAATCATGAGGGGGGAAAGAAATACAATAGCAGATTTTCTCAATGTTTACAGCACAAACTGGAACAATATGATGTTGGCGGTGAACACTCTCTTGTGGCAGCCTCCGAGACTGCTTGTGAACAGGAATTTCCTACGTATAGCGAGCAAGATTTTTTTTCCAGATAAATTTGTATATTGAAATGTTCGTGTTTAGAGGTGCTCGTATCAAGAGGTACCTCTGTATTTAAAAATAATGAAATGTTAGAGATAATGAGACCCCACTTTCAGGCATACAAATCGCTCACTTTTTGCAATTTTTATCCAGGATAATTAAGATAATGCAACATATCAATAAATTCCACGTAAGTGCTACAAAACCCATTAATTCTTCACATGATTGACAGAAGTAGTACCGGATGTATCTCTGGGGATAATCTAGACTGGTTTTATGCTGCTCTGGAGCAGGCTAGCAGTAGAGAATTAATCAACTGAGCTGAGCTAAGTTTAACTTGGTTTCATGCAACTGCAATGAAGCTAAATTCAGCCAAGAGAATACACATACCCCAGCTTAATCCCTTAACTTGGTTTTGTGCGATACTCCCAAGGGCTATTTGTGTGTGTTGCCTCCTGCACATTTTTGAAAAACAGTGTGGGTCAACAGAGCTCAATAGTTGTCTGGAGTTGTACAGTGTACTGGAACTCATCTCCTCTACACCTTTCTCACCTTTTAAACCCCTTACCCATTTTCTTGCCTGTACTTTGATTTTAGGGCAGGAATCTTGACTTGACGAGAAACATAATTTAATAACATTTAAAACCACCTCTACTAAAATCCATGAAAACATAACATTAACTCCAAGCATTTTCAAGGACTTCAAGCACCAGTCCGAACCCTGTCACAAAAGTCACTAAATTCCCGCCTGTTGGACGGACACACATATGTGCATCATCACAGCATGATTGTGGCTGACCTCGGCTGATTAAGCTGCTAAAAAAGGGCAGCTACTCGTGCAGCTGGAGTACCACGCAGTGACCCACCCCGACACCAAAACTGCACTTGTTCCCAACCTACAAGCAGACACAAATGAGCAAGGACCTTTTTTGCAAATCTTCCGCAGTATTTTGCTTGCAGTATTTTGTATGCAGTATTTGAGGTTGTTTAGAAAAGTCCCTCATTTGAAAGGAAAAGCACAGGTTTTTTTTTCAACAAAGATACCATGAAACTGATCAGAAATACATCTAATACATTGTTAACATGCTAAAATCACAAGTTGAGCTGCAAATGTCTGGTTTTTAATGCAATATTACAGTGGCGGGCTGCCATGGCCTGCAAGACCTTCTCTATTGGCTTGAAAAATATCGGAAGCATGTGAAGGTTTCCGCAAAGCGCAGATGTGCAAAACGTCAAGCCTGTCTTTTGTAACTAAATCAAATTAAACAAGTTTGTATAAACATGTATATCTTGTATATTTCTGTGTTTGCAGAGGTTAATGTAACAAAGACAGATATTTTTTTTTAGGAACATTTTAAGTCCGTCTGTCATTTTGACTGGTTGAAAACCCACTGCATCCAAAACCTCGCTTGGATGGGATTTCAATACCTGCAAGATTTAGTTACGAGATTTCGTAAGATTAAATATAATAAAATACTTTTTACTGATTTTGGGTAATAAATGTTATTCATTTGAATACGATCGAATTTAAATATTTGAGCAGAAAAACGTATAAAATATGATAAAATCATATGGGTTGTGTCATGATTGCTCATTCGGGGCACCTGCGACTGCCCCGTTGGCGCCAACAGCCCTGGATGCTGATTGGCTCCCTGACTCTTTTTAAACCCCTGTCTTCCAAGGGGAAGCTGTCAGACCGTCTGCGAACCTACGGTCTCAGCTAGGCAAGCTTTGTACTATCCGACATTATCCTTCCCTGTTTTTTTCCGGCCTGATACCTGTTGCCGACCTGTTCCTGAACCCGTTTCTGCTTTTGCTCCTCCGTCCCGGCCATCGACCTGTTTCCTAGCTGTCTACGACTACCCTCGCTCGACACGGAAGTGCCACTTCCGCGTTCCTGCCATCAGCTACCCGTAACCGACGATCATCGGATCGTGGAAGCAAGCACTGCTCTCTTTCCCAATAAAAACTGAGTAAAACGAACGCTATTGGGTCCTGTCTCCGTTCCTGGCTTGTGACAGGCTGACAGGTATGCATCGAACTGGGTCACTTGACAGCTGGAATTGCAAAAAAATATGTTTCCATACACTTTGCCAAAAATTCATTCTTGGAAACCTCTCAAAACTACCTCATCAGAGATAAGAACATTGTTTTTTATAGTAACGCACCTTCTGTGTTGTGATTTATCGGTAGACCCAAAAACTGGAATCAGAAAATGTAGAAAGGTGCTCAAAAGTGTGATATTTAATAATCAAGTCATCAACAAAGTAACATACGGTCCTTAACAGCAATACAATTGTCAGAACCATAAACAAAAACTCACAAATCCGGATTTGTGAGTTTTTGTTTATGACACTGGAGAAGGGTGATGGTAATATCGACGGTGTAATATGAATGTGGAAAATTACCCCGCAACGGGTGCTGTCCAAAATGTCCTTATGACGGGTCAGGCTAATTAGGGACAGGTGTGGGGGGATTGAACACACCTGTCTCAGTCACAAACGGATTAGGCGCGGTGGACCCTGACACTCTGACTCATTTGAATGCCATGTGATTTTTACGGAAATTGAAAAGACAGGAAGTGCGACGTTGTTCCTTTTTTACAAGTATTTCTTGTTATTGCATGGCCTCAAAGTCAAATAAAACTAAGGACAACCATTTGTAATGATTAATAGAGCATTTTAGTTGAAGAAATGGCTGTGAGCCAGCAAAACAAACTAGTCCTCCGTTCCCATTGCCGTTACATGAAAGTGTGCAATTACAGGCACATGGCAGGGCAGTTGTGAATTGCTCCGGCCGGCTTTCAAGGAAAGTTAAAAAGTCCTCAAATTGGCTTTTTAACAGAAAGAAGGCCAGATCGTCGTTATATGGAGATAAACGGGCCTCGTCCGATGACAAATGGTCCTGTGGCGGGACAGGACGGTTCAGCCAGCTGTTTGGCCCCCACGGCCGGCGTGATGGATGGTGTTGATGTTCTAAATCGTCCGGCAAACAAAAAAAGTACAGGACTTGTAATAGTATGGCTGCAGATCGCCTATGAAGATAGTCGCAAGCGGGGAGAGAGGGGTGGACTGCAGGGGAAAAGGACAAGTTCCCATGCTTGGTTTGAGAAAACTGACGCTGGTTTAAAAGGACAAATATGTTACCATATAGTGGGGAATATGTGCACAATATTAACGAATGAGAGCGTTTAGAAATCTTAATATATATGTGGACAATATACTCAACATTTAAGCTCCATTATTTATACTATACTATGATTATTTGATAGATTTAGCACTGTTATGCTTCCGATACTAGCATTGCACGTTTTCTTAAGCTTAGCAATTTTTAAAAGACAAGATTCCTCAATTAGGAACAAACAAACAAAAAATCCCACATTAGTTTGGCAAGTGCTAAATGCTAACTTGATTATCAATCCCTGTGCAACTATGGCTAAGTTTACAACTCTGGAAGTGATTTGTAAACTCTGAAAACACGAATTCAAATTATTTCTGATTTGAGGAAAACATAAAAGCCAGCAAGCGATTAGATGAGAATGTGAATTTTAACATAAATGTAAAGATTTACATGAATGTTAACAACACCCCCAAACGTTTGCAAGATGACAACTGATAAGGGCCACGTTTTCTACTGAAGTAGAGAAGCTAACAAGTACATCTATGGTGTCAGATTCTTATCACCAAAAACATTAAGGCTTTCTGAGTATTCACATCAATTTTGGCATTCCAGTCACCTAGCTTGAGGAGAATGACATCTTTCTTTGGTGCTTTGTCCATGATGTCTTGAAGTCCTCGTTTTTTTTTCATCCCTGTGTTTTAAGGTTTGTGCATTAGTTCGAAAGACTGGGATGTTGAACAGCAAGGCACTGAGGCATGTTGTGAAGATCCTGCTTAAGATTGAGCAACATTGTAATTCAGAGCCCTCACTGTTTTTCTACACTAAGCTGCAACCCAGAAACAAATGCTTCTTGAACCTGCTAGCTACGACAACCTGGTCCTGGCAAACCTTCTTGGCAACCACAAGAACTCCAAAACGTGACCATGGCAACACCAGGATATTTTCCACCACAGTCAGGTCGACTGCATTTAGATCCTACAGCGTTTTAAGAGTGGAATGAAGACGGCAAGCAACCACACATATAAAGGAGTTGACGTGGAAAGGGATCATGACCTGGTCATAATGAACTTCCCCATTCGCCTTCAGAAGATCAAGAAGCCACGGAACCCACGGTTCACGTTTGACCTTGAACTTGGTGGTGAGGGTTTCAATATCGTTGTCCAAAGCGAGCAAAGGAGCAAACTTCCTGCCAATATAGGCCTGGAAGCTCTCGACCACTTCAGAAGAGGGGTATGGACCAGAAATCATGGCCAATATAATTTAAACCATAGACGCACTTGCCAAACCTAAGCCCATCTGGAGAGACAACAACATAGCAATGAAATCCAAGATTAGACTCATGCAAGTGCTTGTTACTTCCATCTTCCTTTACGCTTGCTAGACAGGGATACCCACGGCAAAGCTGAAAAGGAAAATCCAAGCCTTGGTGATGCCATGCTGCAGGAAACTTCTAGGCTTCAGCTACTATCCCATTTGACAAACCAACCCATCAGAGAGCACATTAAACCCTACCAAGAACTATAAGCAACTGTGCGCAGACGGAAACTTGAGTGGCATAGTCACATTACAAGATCGTCAGGACTGACCAAGATTGTTCTCCAGGGCACAGTCCAGGGGGGGCCCACAACATTAGGGATTTGACTGTGGCCAACTTAACCACGACCCAAACTTAGGCCAGTAACAAAAGATAGAGTTGTCCTCAATAGTGCCCCAGGCGGTAAAGGTATCCATGAACCATGATTTACCAGTATTATTTATTGTATGCAATTACTCACAAAAATCACAATTTGTTTTCGATACGTGGTGTGCAAAAGGATTCTAGAACTGTTCAATTGGAAAGAAGAACAGTTTTATTTGAAAAAAGACGGTGGACTTAGGATTTAATTCAAAGTTGTTCCATTCAGTTTGCAAATTTACGATGCATTCCATTTTTTGTGTTGATTTTAACTGTAAATGAATCATTATGTCGATGTGATGAATGTGCTTATCTCTTCAATAAAAGATCGTTCAATACAAATCTGGATATATCTGATTCAGTTCAATCCAAAGGTGATATCTTTTCAAATAAGATTTCAAACCAGAGTGTTGTTTTCAGTTTCATATCGCTAGTCGATCTGACTGTTGGTTTTGTTGTTGCTTTAGCGAATGTTGAATGCTATCCTGATTTTGAGTTGCAAATATGTCCTTTTTAGTTTCTTAACGTGTTGCGGTCCAGTATTACGTTCTAAAACTGCAAAAAGTGTCGCCATAAAGGCTTAGCTCATCTTAACATAGGGGCCATGCCCAAATACCAAAAAATAAGGCAATGCAATCACATATCCCCATGTTTTCTAGGGACTGAAGTAGGCAGTCGGTGTGGATGCGAATTCAAACTCTTGTGTTTCTAGATCTTGGAAAAATACACAACAAAGTGACAGAATGTCCATATTGTCCCCAAAAAGAATCAAGTTTACCTAGGGTAACCCTCAACAAACATATATCCAAGAATTTGTTTGGAAACTGCACCGAAATGGGTTAACTTGGATTCAGAGTGACTTAAACAATGTATTTAAAATCAATTTTGGTTTATTTGACAGAATTAAACAAAAAAGAAAAATGATTCAGACAATGTACAAAGTCCATCAAGGATCTTAATCAGTAAAGCAGAAAGTTCATTGCTGGATCATTGCTGCACGAAACGACTGGAGTCTCACGCTAATTACAACAGGAGCTCCTTCATCATACTTGCAATTTGTTTCTGCAAGCTTTTGATCCGGTCGTGATTGTGGACCAAGTTTTCCACACACGCAAAAGGGTAAAAAACTGCCAGTAGACGTTTTTGCTGGATGCTTTCCATCTTTTGGAAGACTTCTTTTGTCTTGAGATCACATTACACAGAAAATAATCAACTGATGTGAATTTTGCAGCAGTCCGTAGGAATAATGAGAAATAATTTTGTTTTTAGTCTAGTGAAGTAGATAAACATATTCATAGCTTTTTCCTTTTTTTCTACATTTTTACTACGTTTTGTGTATTGTTACCAATGCAAAATCTATTTTGGCTTGGTCATTCTTGAAGGGGGATTACCACTAATGAGGCACCTTCTCAAAGTTTCTCATTTCCCTCATGTTGAGGTTTTTGAGTTTTTTCTTGCCCGCCTGTCAGTTTCAGATCAGGGAATGGTTGTCGTTGTGGCCTGTGCAGTCCTTTGAGACATTTTGTGATTAGGGGCCAAATGTGACTAGACTTAACACTTGCCCTCTGGTAGGCGCTAGAGGTACCCTCAAAAGTCGGACAAACCAACTTCGAGATCGCTTTTTCATCGCAACCCTAAACGAATGCATAAAACATACCTTGCGACAATTTGTTTTTTATCTTCTCTTTATGTTGTTGCTAAATGTAGTGTGAAAAAAACAATGTTCCATGAAACCTCGAAGAAAATGGATACAAAATATATGATAAATGTGATTTCACTTATTTTCATTGCACTATTATAATAATCTAGGGCAGTCTCTAAGCACTATATTGCAATTATTTTTCTTGACTATTTTTTCTGACGTCTTTTATCTTATGTTCTTTTAAACGTCTTTATTACATGTTATATCATGGAGTGCCATGTCTAATCTCGTTGCATACAATGTTTCATAACATTGATATAAATAACAATGGAGAGAATTCTATTATATTCTACTCTGAATCAAAATGTAACCCTTTGTAAAGCGCTTGGCAACATCTGGTTCGTTCAGATTTCTCAAACTGTTTTCAAATGGTGCCCTTCGTCAAAATCTAAAAAAGAATGTGACTATTACGAACAAAAAAAAACAATCTGTTGCTTTTCATTATTTTCAATTGTCGCTAAAACTAGCTTAGTATTTTAAACGTCTGTTTACAATATAATGTTGTCAACAAAACATAAAAATGTGAATTTTGCCATTAAAATAGTTGCATTCATTTTGAATGTCAGTGCTCCGTGTGTTTAAAGCATCTGCTTGTAGCTGGCAAACCCATTGCTTTTCATATCATAGGTTATCACCATGCTAACTGTTTTTACATTTTGTGTTTAAATTTGCACCTATAATTCTCTTCTGTGTTATCGGAATTTAATATTTTTTAAAGTTAAAATAAATGACTGACATTAAATCAAGCTCCTGCTAATATAGCTAAAAAAGGTAGCAAAAATTGAAGGCCAGATAGCTAGTTCCAAGGCTTTTTCGATAGACGGACAGACAAAGAGACAAACGGATCTCTAAGTACATAAATAAACACGAATAAACACATTTATGTATAAATGCATACATAAATAAATATGTAGAGAAATGGATACATCAATGCAATTTGATTTACAGACAAAAGAATGTTTGAATGACTCAATATTTTTATGCTCCCCCAAAAAATTAAAAAAAATAAAATATATATATATATTTACATTTCAATTTATGTTAATTAATAAACATTTGAACAAAACAATAGATAATAGCTCAAAAATAAATACATACATTTGTACCTATTCTTAGAATCCTTTAAATAACACGCGTTAAACTAATGGGCCGGGGGCCAAACGTGGCCTGCGAGAGCCTAAAATGTCTGAGTGTCTAAAACTTAACAAAGAAAAATTACACTTCCTACAATGCCTGTTGACTACAATACCCTCAAAGTAAATCTAAGTGCCACGACATGCCGGTATTTACTGATACTTTAAGTTCATTAGTGGCCAAAAAAATAGGTATATATATATATATATATATATATATATATATATATATATATATACATACAGTTTGTTTACAAATACATTTGCTCACCTTTGACAGGCAAGAGCACAAATGACAGGCAAAGTAAAGCAATCGTTATAGCAATTCTTCACCCAACCCAAAAAGTACGTGCACACTGCACACATAAACCAGTACACTGTAGCCACAGAACATAATAGCGAGGTAACCACAGCCGTTTTTCAACTGAGCATGCATGTAAATCTCCTTTATCTCAAGCTGGCCCTATCTCCAGATTCTTCCCGCACTGCTGCCTCTCCTCCTCTCAGATCTTTCATCCTCGCCATGATTTCACAGACCTCCACTTACGCCATTGTGCTGTGAAACACCAAAATGGCCTCGTCGCCTTTTCTCCCTCTAATAAGCATCTCCGCCTTTGATAATTACACGTTCAGACCGCCGCGTGAGTCGCTCGGCGGCTCAGGACGCCATCGACTCTGCCTGCCGAGGTGAGCGGATGCGATTGCTGAATGACAATCTTTTTTTTTCTTTGGGAGGCTGTGCACAATTGGTAGCGGAAAAACCTTCATTAAAGTCCAAGTAAGTCCTCACTCATTCTCTTTATTCAAGGACATCAGCGACAAAGCACATGTGACAAATGAGTCATTTATTGGACCCTACCAAGAACTGTTGGCAACAGTGCTCTGACAAAAACTGCAGTGGTGTGGTCACGTCACAAAATCATGAGGACTGGCCAAGATCATTCTCCAGGGGACAGTTCAAGGGGGCAGAAAGAGATGAAGACGGAAAAAGAACTGGGACAACAATATCAAGGAATGGACTAGTGCCAACTTCACCACCACCCAAGCCTAGGCCAGGATCCAAGAGGGCTGACCAGACAAAGGGCAGCCTTGGCGGAGTCCAACTCCCACTGGAAATTGATCCGACTTACTGCCAGCAATATAGACCAAACTCTGGCACCAATATGGATCTTGACTGTCTGGTACTACATATTCTTGAAGCACAAGGCTCCCTGAGGAACACTGCTGTGGTTTCCCCTTATGGTGCAGGACTCAGACTTAAAACTGATAACTATCCATCCACCCATTATCTACCACTCATCCGAGGTTGGGTCACGGGGGCTGCAGTATTAGCAGGGAAGCCCAGACCTCCCTCTCTCGCGTCACCTCCTTCCGTGAGACATTCTGCACTGATCTTCTTGAGATGCCCGAGCCATCACAGCTGGTTTCTGGTTTCGTCCACCTGTAGGACCCTTCTCTCCAGTACCCCAAATAAAATTGACCAGGACGGCTGAGGAGCGTGATTGCCCATTGTGCACCGGTTACTGTGTTTATGCAAAGTAGAGGGTTTTTCTATCGCCAACTCTAAGGATACTTTGGACTCAGTAGTTTCTGAAAAGTGCCGAAGAGCCAAACCTTTTAATCCAGTGACAATTGCTTGCCTAAAGCAATGTAGAACAGCTCCGTGTCCAGGAACAGCTGTTTCTTATTTGTCGTATTTTCTTTTAAAAAAGGAACATTTACACTTACGTGCTCTTGAATGTTAAGCGAGAAAGTCTACAACATAAAACCAGGGTCTTTCAGAGCCAAGGTCTAATTGTTATTTTTTCCACAAACATCATCCAGTTCTGCAAAGGCCTTAAATCGTAATCATTGCCGTTTCTCTCGACCAGACATGACATCATGCATGGCAACAGGTAGCCTGGTTTGTTCCACGGCTATTTAATCATGGATATCTCCAACATTTCGGCCGTCCTCCTGAAGAAGGTTTATTTGCGGGGCGGTCCGATAACCCGCAAAGAAAAGATGGCATTCGATGGACTTGGAGTAACGTCAACAAGGATCACCGAGAAGCAAAACATGTAAAACACATGAGCGTCGTTCCCTTCCCAGTTGGATGTTGTGGTGTCAGCCAGTTATACCGCTAATCCCAAACAGATTGGCCACAGAAGCAAAAAAAAAAAAAAAAAAGAAACCCTCAGCCGGGCCGTCTCCTTGGCGCTTGCTCGGTGGAAGAGCCATTAATCGGGCGCACATGGCGATAAGTTATGGAACGCATTACGGGCCTTGCGGTAAAGGCGGTCCACGGCTTTCTGCCATGACTATACGCTACACCGCATGTAGGGACAAACTCACTGATGAAAAAAGCCCTTTGCTACCAGATCGGGGTCAGAGACTTCCAAAAATGGAATGCATCAGATAGTCAGAGGTGGCAAGGGTAGCCAAAAATGTTACTCAAGACAAAGTACTGGTACTTCAGAATAATTGCACTCGAGTAGAAGTAAATAGGAGTCATCCAAATAATGACTTGAGTAAAAGTACAAAAGTAATTGACTAAAAGAAATACTCAATTATATGTAGCAACATCAATTCAATCGGATCAATAAATTATCAAAGTAAATCCAATCAACAATTGCATTTATTTTCAAATATCTATCTATCTATCTATCTATCTATCTATCTATCTATCTATCTATCTATCTATCTATCTATCTATCTATCTATCTATCTATCTATCTATCTATCTATCTATCTATCTATCTATCTATCTATCTATCTATCTATCTATCTATCTATCTATCTATCTATCTATCTATCTATCTATCTATCTATCTATCTATCTATCTATCTATCTATCTATCTATCTATCTATCTATCTATCTATCTATCTATCTATCTATCTATCTATCTATGGAAGCCACACACAAGATACACCAGAATTATAAAGCTGGGGTAACTCACCAATTACGTGCCCTGGCCATCATCAAAGGAGTTGAATGTCAGCAAAAATAGCTTTGTTACATCCAGGACAATCCGTAGAATTCAACTGTGTAAAATATATACTCCAAAACGCACAATTATGTCGATAGTTTAAAAAAATCTGCCTAAAAGCATGTCTGCTTCGTTGAAAGTTCTTTCTTGTAATACGTTCGTTTCGCTCCAAAACACCCCTTTAAAAATAAAGAGACTCATCAGATGACTTTTGGAATATCCGTTAGTCTCTGGCCTTTCGAATGACACCTCAGCCAATAGCAGGCTTGTTTTCACAGTTTACAGCCCCACAATACCCTATATGGGCCGGTTGGATAAAAGGGAGATTGCTTCCTGTAGTTCTAAATATCTTCAGGTAATACTGACCGATTCAAACGACGATTGAGATATTGATTGGCGAATGAAATTCCAAACATAATTTTATGCCATTCTCCAGGGTTTCAAATCAGAGCCGAAAAGAACGTGCGCAACGCAATTCGTGATTCATTTTTACGCACCTTTATTTCTCGCAAGTGTGCACGATTTTTGATCTGACTTCTGGAAAGGGGAGTCAAACAATTACAACGGTTTCCCAATATGTCAAAAATTGGCCAAAGTAAAATACACATTTACAAAAATGTTATTGCTGAAAACCAAATGGCCAAATGTGATCAAATTTGACAAAGTACCAGGTAAGGCTTCAAGCTATTGTCGCACCTGTTTTCCAGCTACGCTCATATGCAAGCATTCAATTGCAACAACAAATTTTAATTGGGAATAAAAATCTTCTATTTCTGTGATGTCTCAATGTTAGTAGTACTTGCAGTGGGGACAAAACGTTGAGAGTGTCCAAACGGTTTAAGAACAGTTATTAATGTACATTGGGTATGTCTTGGATTGGAATGTGGCGCCAATTTGACAGGAAACTTAAAAATGACTGATATTGACGCATATGCTGCGGAGGGGGTAAACCAGTGTATGCTGTAGATGCAAATGAGCCCGCTGTACACAATTTTTAACATTCTTTAACAGATGCACGGTTTAAAGATACAAGGCACTCCAATGCTCCTTTCATGACGTGGCTCGCAGTTATTACTAGTTCCTAGGACATATGTCACTGAGCAGTGTAGGTATGCCTAATTGGGGTTAGCTCAAAGAGGCCATCAAATTGAGGTGATATTTATTAGCTAGCGTTTTTGCTGTCAACACATTAGCATGTAAAACAGTTTCAACGCTTCCAGTCGGGAATTGCGACCACGCAGCTCTTCAAGATAATTTGCCTTCCACCTACATTCTCACGGATGAGTCTTATTTGCTGAAAAGAAGTGATGACCCCCACGGTGGAAAAGCAAAATATTTGGGTATTTTCAGTCGGTGGGGATGTTAGAAAACTGACAAGGGCCATACATTTTGAAGTTTTATGAAACGGATTCTGTTTTTAGATATTGGACACCTGAGGAGGCTAGGATCCGGTTAAAATTGGGCCGAATGGGCTTTTCCACAAAACAGCGCTCATTCCGCTTTTCTTAAAGGGACAGTGTTTTATATTTGTCCACTAGATGTTGCTGTCATGTGTGGTGCAAGTTAGTCCAGGGGAGACTACAAACTACAGAGACTGAAAGTGAGCAAAAAGCAGCCTTTTTCTTCCCATTTTACCAAATCGTTTTCAAAGAAAGTCAGAAAGAAGCAAAAAGGTTCTCTTTTAAAAATAAATTAAAAACTAGGAAAGAAGAAATAAGGAAAAAGAGGCAAAACGGGAATAAGATAGAGAAGTAGGGGAAAAGAAAGCAAAAAAGGAAAATGGAGAAAAAGAAAGAAAAAAGGAAAGAAAGAAAAGAAAGGGATTTAAAAAAGAAAGAAAAAATTGCATCTCCTTTTACTTTTTTCTTTTTCCACGCTTTTTTTCTTGAATTTAACTTTTATGTCTTTTTTTTCTTCTTCTTTCTTTGTCCTTTTTTTCCTTCGTAATTGTTTTTATTTTTTATTTTATTTTCTTATTTCTCTTCTCATTTAATTAATTAAGTAATTAAGTAATTAGGTGCGTTTTGGTCAATGAGCTTAGGGGAGAACATGTTGGAATTTCTTATCAGCGGTGTGGGCTCTCTCCCGTCTACTTTGATTCAATTTGTCAAACGGTCACAGAGATAACATAATTTAAATGACACTTGTAAAACGGGGGCACCGGCGCAACCATGGTAACAGAGAGGGTTAAAAGTCCTTTCAAGATGAAATGTTTGGTTTTGGTGTTGTATTTTATCAATCAAATTTCCCCCAAAAATGTGACTTATACTCCAGTGCGAAATATATGTTTTTTTCCTTCTTAATGATGCGATTTTTAATCCGAAGCGATTTAGAATCTGAAAGATGAAAAAAATTTTATGCATTAATCTGATTTTTTTATGATATGTTTATATTATTTTCCTTTAGATTTGATGTATTATCATCCTTTTTACATTTGTACGGAATGAATTTAATTTGTAGGCAACATACAGCCTTTTTCCCAAAAGTCACCTGAAAGTCAGCCCCAGTTCATTTCCATCTAATAATGGAGATACCTAGAAATCATTCTTAAGAAACAACGCTCTGATTTGTGACAGGATAAATCCTGGGTTAAGTCAAAGCAAACGTCCCTTGAACACGGAACAAATAAACAGCGACAGTCTGTCCATTTATGACCTCGGAAAGACGGTTTCTACGGTGTTTGTGGCCCCTTCGCCGGCCCCGCTTAAAACGTCAGCCATCCCGCCATCTTTGTTGATTTTGGAGGTCTCTGACATTTAATATTCAGCATCCGACCTGAGTGACGGACGATTTTGCCAAACCTTCTTTCAGCCGAAGGTGCCAGGAACAGAAAATAGAGTGGAACATCCTAAATTCGACATAATCGCTAGCTTACCTTAAACGGATGTCACTCAAATGGCAAGGAAATGTTTTTCAGGTAACATTTACAGCTTCGCTACAGTTTAGAATGACTTGTACTACACAGTTAAATAACCAGCGTCAATGGAACACTGAAAGAGTACATTTTAACACTGCCGCATGCTGCACGGATTCTCCACAGAGAAAAAGAAACAGAACACATGAGAAGGAAATAACTCAAATAAGAAATCAGAGTGAGAGAAACCCGGCCCGGCCTGACATTTTATGCCCAAACCCAGCCTGATTTTCGGGTTTTGTGCCCAAGATCTTCCCACCAGGGCAGGTGTCTGGAACCAATAGCTCGCGAGCCATATTTGGCTATTTTCATGAGTACATATGGCTCGGGGATCAAAATTGAACTTGTGCAATCTATTCATTCATTGATGCATGCAGCGCCGATTGACGCACATGCAAGACCGAGACTATAACGATAGAATGGGGAATAGGACACAATTTTAACTACCATTTACAGTCAAGGCGTGACACCACCAGACAGGTTTATATAGCGCTTTTTAAGTCACTGAAGACCTCCCAAAGCGCTTTACAGTGTACTTCACACTTACCCATTCACACACACTCACACTAAGCTATCGGTATAGCTTAGTCAGCAAGGCACCTACCTGCTTATCGGAGGCATTAGGGGTTCATTGTCTTGCCCAAGGACACATCCACATTTAACCTGGAGGAGGCCAGAATCAAACCTGTGATCTCTTTGTCCAAGGACGAGTGCTCTACTTTCTGAGTTGCACTATCGCAAGCCGGCAATGTCTTCAGGACTGGGCAGAGGGCAGCCAATGATTGTTTGGGCTGGGGCCTTCAAAAGAAAAGCTATTCTTGACACAATTTTGATTGTGTTTTCATGTGCGTTTTTAGCCCAATATAGAACTTTTGTCCCTCTTGTCATTTTTGAGACCTCCTTGGAAAGCAGTCCATCCAAGCTTCCACAGTTGTCGGCCGGGATGGAAATAAAACTCGATTTATGTAATAGGTTGCGGTGGTGACGGAGGTGCCAACAGCGCAAGTATGATTCCGCAGAGATTACGTTTTAAGAGCTTTTTAATGCTCATTAATACTTCAGGCTCCTGTGAGTTGGACTTCTGTCTACTTCTCTGCATGGCTGACAAGAAACTGTGCCAACATTACCAGACTACAACCGATTTTTTTTTCCTTTTCCTTTTTTTACACAACCTAACAAATTAGAACGTTAAAGAAGACTCGTTGGGACAAGACAGGCCCCAAAAAAAAAATCAACGTTATTTTATTATTATATTGTGCTCATGCTTAAGACATCAAATCAAATGTATCTGTAAAGCACTTTAAATGCAAATAAATTGGCGTTTAAAGTACATGCAGTGTACAATAACATGATCAAATTCCCACCTTTATCTCCATATGGTTATAGTTTAGAACACGGGTGGGCAAACTACGGCCCGCAGGCCTCATGTCGGAACCAGAAGGGTGCGTTGCGTTACTCACAAGTTTTATTAGAAGAAAGGGTTGCACCTACGATCCGGGGATTGCTGGACACGGGAAACAGGTCGCTCTGAGCGCGGAAGTGAACATTCCGTGGCGAGCGATGGCGGTGTCGGGAACGGAAAAACGGGTCAGTAGCCAGGAAAGGAGAGTAGATGTGGTCGAGGACAAAAGAGGTCGAAAGCCGGGACGGGAGAGTAGACGTGGTCAGGATCAAAAACGAGTCGAAGCCGGGGGACAGGCAGGGGCAAAAAACAGGTGGGTGTCAGGGTCGAAAAAGGCTTGCCTAATTTTAACTTACGGACAGACAAAAGGAGACAGATAGGACTGGGTTTGAATAGGAACAGGGAGCCAATCAAAGTCCGAGGCAGCTGGCACCAAAGGAGCGGGCACAGGTGATTCCCATCGGTAATCATGACATTATATGGCTTTTCATATCTGGTCCGCCAAATAGAAACGTTAGAAATACCCTGATATGATAGATGAAATGGTTAAAAAAAGTGCTAATGACAAAAATTGTGACCTGAAATTTGGGTTTTTGGTATCAAAGGTGTCACGTCTGGCACGGTTTCCGGAGTACATAAACGCGTTCCTTCTAACTATGTTTTGCTGGAGCGTTTGTTAGACTTGTTAACTTCTGTGAAACGTCTGTGAAACGTCTGTGGAACTTATGTGAGACTTATGTGAGACTTCTGTTAAAACCTGTTAAAACCTGTTAAATGCCTAGTTCTGTGAATCTGCCCATATTTGATCCTGTTTTGGTTTTTTGTCTGATCCGTTTGTTTTTGTACATTCTTTTCTTTTGAGTAATCCACTCCTGCGACCACCGATTCCCGGATCGATTGTGCGCCCTACTCCTCTTCCCCCAATAAATTGTGAGTACGTCTACGCGAATGGGTCCTTTCCTGTTTCCTGCTCCGCTCCGTGACAAAAGGGAAGTAAATGAGCTTTAAAATGATACCATAGTCAAAGCTTAACAAATTATTATGAAGATGCTGCCATTTGAATGAGGGTCTTTTTCTCATCAAAAACCTGAGAAAATAAGGTTTAAAGTTTTCTTTGCTTTTTTTGTTGTGATGTCATTCAAATGTGTTCACTGTTGAAGAGATACTCTAATCTTAAAGTTAGATTTAAAAAAAAGAATTTGCACACGTATAAAAAAAAAAATTAGGCGAGACTCAAAGACATTTTAGCACATAACATTTTAAAAGTCAGAACCCGAAAAAACGGTGGACCCAAACGCGTAACGTTTTCACACCAAGCTTTATTTTTCTGGAAGCAGGGCAGCCATGCGCAGGAACACAAAAGCCAGAGATTCGGTGATAGCAGGACGGCACCGACGGGATCGACACCAGATACACGAGGAGGACAGGACTGATACCGAATACAGGATGCAAGAGCAAGACACCGGACAGGACGGGATCGATATCGGATACACGAGCAAGATACCAGACAGGACAGGACAGACAGGATTACTAAATACTGGACAGATGGGATCGATACACGAGCAGTATACCGGACAGACGGGATCGATGCTGGATACTGGATACACGAGCTAGATACTGGACAGGACGGGACAGACAGGATCGATACCGGATGTACGAGCAGGATACCGGACAGAGTCAAAATGCTTGCCTTGCAAGTGCGGAGGTTCGTTGACGGACTGACATGGAGTGACTGGAGTACTCAGTTTAAATAGGAGGAGAGCCAACCAGGCAATAAGCAGCAGCTGGCACCAAACGAGCGGGCACAGGTGAGGGCAATGGGCAATCGTGACACTAAAATCGGAACTATTGGATTTTAAGCGCTGTTTTTGTTACCTTCCCTATGAATGTGTATTAAGAAAATTGTGTTTTCGCATGTCACATCTTTAAAAAAAATTGTACAGTGTACTAATCTGTGAAGCCCTTAGAGACTTATTGTTATTAAGGGCTATACAAATAAAAATGACTTGACTTGACTTGACTTAAAAATAATGAAAAATATTTTATTTTCAGGATTCTTCAAGTTTTTTCTCAGTTATCAGCATGTAGCTCAAAAAAAGAATGTTGCGACACATTTTGGCAGAGCGGCTCCCAGTTTGTCTTGTCCCCAGTGTCCATTCGTGTGACTTATCTCTAAAAAGAAACGTGTTTTTCCTACGGCATTTATGCAAGCATGTCAAACATCGGATGATTTAATCGTCTATCACTTTTAACAACATCTTAAAATGTATTGCGTCCGAGTTTAAAAACGGAGCAAGTCCTACGACACGACTTTAAAATGAGAAGAAGACGTTTAAAGCAGCGAGTTCTGACACATAATTGAAAGGAAGGCTGAGAAACGGCAAAGGGAA